>NC_058518.1:481524974-481825369 GCF_904849725.1 Hordeum vulgare subsp. vulgare | reverse complement strand
GTCGGTATGCAACCCGTTGCATATCGAGCTTCACTTAATGTGTAGTCTTTGCGTGAGGTGAATTGTCATGCCATGCCTTGCATCTTTGAACTGGTCATGCATCATATTAGGGTGTGCATCATGTCTTGCTTTTGCCGTGGTGAATAATTGTGTTGATGTTTGTTTCCGGTTTGCCCGTCTTGATAGAGTTCCGCAAGCGTATCGGAATGTGAGGACCCGTTCGACTACGTTGGTTTGCCGACTCCACCGAGTTGTTCTTCTTCCAAGCGGGATCTCAGGCAAGATGACCATTTCCCCAGATACCATTACTATCATTGCCATGCTAGTTTTATCGCTTCTATCGATTATGTCTCGTTGCCTACCACATGTGAAATATCAGCCTCTCAACAATGCCATGAAAACCTTCAACCTGTTCAACCTAGCAAACCACTGATTGGCTATGTTACTGCTTGCTTAACCTTGTGTTAGCATTGCTAGTTGCAGGTGCAGTTGCTTCCATGTGATTACATGGGTTCCTTGTCATATCACCATATTTAAATGCTATTTAACTCAATGCACCTATATACTTGGTAAAAGGTGGAAGGATCAGCCTTTCTAGCCTGGTGTTTTGTTCCACCTTTGCCCCCTTAGTTTCAGCTACCGGTGTTATGTTCCATAACTGAGCGCTCCTAACACGATCGGGGTTGTTATGGGGACCCCCTTGATAATTCGTTTTAGATTAAAGCTGGTCTGGCAAGGCCCAACATTGGTACTACATTTGCCTAATCACCTAATAAAATTGCATAGGGACTTTCCGGACCCCGAGGATAATTTAATCAACCCCCCGGGCCAGTGCTCCGCATGAGTGTTGGTCCACCCACCTAGTAGTCGGCAGTTCCACCTCGGGGAGACTCGAGGTTTGGCTACCGTCCACTATGCATAGACGGTGTGTCCTGAGAACGAGATACGCGGCTCCTATCGGGTTCGTCGACACACCGGCTGGCCTTGCTGGATTAGTTTTACCTTTGACGAGATATCTTGTGCATCGGGATTCCGGTGATGCTTTGGGTAATCTCAGAGTTGAGGTTTTCCACTAGGGAATCCGATGAGATCGCGAGCTTCGTGATTGAGGATTTCTATGCGGCTTGTGGTAATTTGTGATGGACTAGTTGGAGCACCCCTGCAGGGTTAAATCTTTCGGAAAGCCGTGCCCGCGGTTATGTGGCAACGTGGAAGCTTTGTTTAGCACTGGTTCTAGATAACTTGAAGTTAATTAAATAAAATATGCTAACTGTGTGCGTAACCGTGACTGTCTCTTTCGTGAGTTCCTTCTCCGATCGAGGACACGGTGGGGTTATGTCTGACGTAGGTAGGTGTTCAAGATCATTTATTTGATCAACCGTAGTTCACGTCTGAGATGCGTAGATCTTCCCCCTCTTAATTCTTGTACTCGTAAGTTAGCCACCAAATATATGCTTAGCCGCTGCTCCAACCTCACCACTTAACCATGCCTCACCCATTAAGCTTTGCTAGTCTTGATACCTTTGGAAATGAGATTGCTGAGTCCCTTGTGGCTCAGAGATTACTACAACACCAGTTGCAGGTACAGGTAAAGGTTACTTGACGCGAGCGCGTTGATTGTTCATTTGGAGTTGCTTCTTCTTCTTCTTCATCGATCTAGGATGGGTTCCAGGCTGGCAGCCTGGGATAGCAAGGATGGACGTCGTTATCCTTTTCTCGTTTGTTTTTGTCTGTAGTTGGACCCTACTCTTACTCTTGATGTTTATGTAATGTACTGATGTGACTCTGATGTAGCTTGTGGCGAGTGTAAGCCAATTCTAAATATATATCTCATCCTTTCAGTACATGTACTTGTAACAATATCCATTCTTGCGACACGACGAGATGCGCTTCTATCCCTGACGAGGCCTTCGTGCCAAATTGAGGATAGGGTCGCATCTTGGGCGTGACAGAACCTTACCGAGAAGTAACAACCAATAGCCTTTAGTCATTGAAGCAATTGCAATTTATCACAACATCAGAAAGAGTCTAATAAGAGCTTGTAAAGCAAATCCACATACTCAATCATCTTTTTGTTCTCTACAATTGCTACAACTCACGTGGTACTCATGAGATCAAAGTTTCACCCGGACACAGAGAAAGATAGGGGCTTATAGTTTTGCCTCCCAACTGCTTACCTTAAGGGTAATGTCAACAATAATAATTCATGAATACTGACCTCCAAGTTGACCTATGAATATAGATCTTTCCCTAGCATATGGCGTTAGCCAAGATAAAGGCGAAACAAGGAATTGGTGAAGATCACCATGACTCTTTCAAGGGCAAAAAGGTAAAGGTACAAGATAGGCCCTTCGCAGAGGGAAGCAGTGGTTTTCATGCGCTTTTGAGGTTTGGATGCGTGTCCTCTTAGTGCGGAGGACCGTCACTTTATATTGCCTCCTGTGATAAAGAACTTTATTATACAGTCTGTCACTTTTATGTCTTCCTCATCACAGGTTCGTACAAAGCTTATTTTCCACACACTAATAGATCATACATATTAGGGAGCAATTTTTATTGCTTGCACCGATGACAACTTACTTGAGGGATCTTATTCAATCCATAGGTAGGTATGGTGGACTCTCATGGCAAAACTGGGTTGAAGGTGTGTGGATGCACAAGTAGTATCTCTACTTGGTGCGTGAGTTTTGGCTAATAAGAGGTGGAAGCAATCGTCACATGCTAAGGGATCTCTAATCATATAACATTGTTCGGAACCAAGCAAACACAATTCATTATGTTGTCTTCCTTGTCCAAGCCCGAGCCGATGGGTGTGCAGCATGTGCCGATGGCACATGGCCCCCAATTTCTAGGGGCCCCGAATTATGCCTAGCACATCGTAGCCAGCCAGCTAGAGGCATGTTTTTCCCATCTTCCTGCAGGCTGCAGCCCGCAGCTGTCATATCTGTGTCATGCGAGCGACGAGGCCCGTATGCAGCATCCAACGCGTGGATGTGTTGCATGGCGTGGTCTCGTGGATGAGATTCATGCGAAGTCTGTTCCTCTTTTACTAAAAATACTCCAGCGCCATGCCTGTTCGTATTGGTACGAAGTTTACGCGGACCCTGTTCCTCTTTTTCCTCCAGGCTCCAAGTAGAAATAAGGTAATCTGATTGTACAATCCAAATCCTACCATGCACCAACCTCGACCATTCAATGTCGACATCCATCAGCCATCACCACAAGCACATGGCCATGATCCAACGTGAGTTCCACAATCCATAGTCCACCTAGCAATTATTTTTTCTGCCAAATTGTTTGCTTGTTTTGTTTTTTTTCATCTTCGTACAGATGTGCATCGACTGCTTTAGAAATCTAGTGTTTCAACATCCAATTCACCTACAAAAGTATGAATCGGATTACTAAAAGGAAAAAAACAAAGAGTAGACGATTCAACACAATCCAGCAAGGAGTTGTGGATAGGTACAATTGTTGAGTTTGGCATATAAAAAAATTACAGTTCAAAATTTTCAGCCTTTTTATATGCTTTATTTCAGTTAGATAGGCCCAATTTTAGAGTTTGACACAGGGTCTCGAATTTTGTCGTCCCGGCCCTGTCCTTGTCCAACATCTACTTCTAGGCATGTAATAGTTTAGTGAGTGTTCACAATCATAGATGGTGTCAAGGATGATATATTTATATGTGAAACTCTCCTTCTTTATCACTTCCTATTAATTGCAACAATGACCAAGGTCTACATTTGTCTACCCTCAACAATTTTCAATCATCATACTTTTATATGTGAAGCCATCACTTCCCATAAGATCACTACATGATCTTTCATGCTTTTGTTCTTTCTCAATCTTTTGATCATGGCAAGAGGCAAAGCCCTTCAACTAAGACACTCTTTATTATAAAGCTCACGAGCTTGAATACATCGGGGGTGACACAAAGCAAAACTCAAGACTAAAACACTAAGACTTTTATTCTCCTAGAGAAAGAGAAAACTGAAAAGGAACAAGCTAAAACAAAGGTAAAGGCAAAAGATATGACGGTGATACGATACCGGGGCAACTCCCCCAAGCTTGGCACAAGCCAAGGGGATTGCCCATACCCATGCTTAGTTGTCTTCCTTTGGAGGTGATGGTGGTGGAATTGTTGCAATATTTGATTCCAAAAGGGTCATTAATCTTTGATTTATACCTTGGAGATCTGTGATATGTTTCTCCAGCAAAACAACTTCACGAGTGAGATAAGTATTGCGAGCACGAGTTGTTTCACAAATCCTAAAGAGTTCAATCAAGGATGGAGACAATAGGTGTAGGTAGGGTTGGAGGAAATCCACTTCTTCAACTTCTTCCTTGTTGAGCACAGATTGCACTTCGTCCCATGCCTGACTCTTCTCCTTAGTTTTTCCCTTGGTTTCTTTAGGTAGCCATTCCCTGGCCTCCATGGCTTCCAACCTTTTCAGATCAGCATATACTTCTCCATAGACTTGAGGAATATTGTTCTCCCCCACAGATTCCTGAGACGACATCTTGCTCTAAATCTGCGGCAACAAACAGGCTCGAAACGAAAATAGAGGAAATCTGCGTGATACGAGGATTAGACCTTTCCGGAGAATATATAATGATTTTTTTCAGACGAGAAGGTGTACTCCACACGAAAACAGAGTCCGGGAGGCACACGAGGTGGCCACAAGTCCTCCAGGCCCGACCAGGGGGGTAGGCCGGGCCTAGCAGACTTGTCGCCTCCTCGGGCACTTTTCGGACTACTTTAAATTTTTCTATTTTTTCAAATATTCCAAAACGGAGGAAATTGCTACGGGAAAGGTTTTCGAGTCGGTTTACTTACCGAATCACATACCTCTTCGTTTTCGGAGTCTGAAACAGGCTGATAAATATCCCTTATGTACTCCTCCGGAGTTATGGTATTGATAATATTGCTCTCAACATTTATGGGAGTACCTGAGATATAATGCTTGATTCTCTGCCCGTTTACCACTCTCGGACAATTACCTTCCCTGTTGTTGATCTTGATAGCACCGAACGATATACTTCCTCAACAATATAGGGACCTTCCCATTTAGAGAGAAGCTTGCCTGCAAAGAATCTTAGATGAGAATTATATAGCAAGACATAATCACCTACATTGAACTCACGCTTTTGTATCCTCTTATCATGCCACCTCTTTACCTTTTCTTTGAACAGCTTGGCATTTTCATATGCCTGAGTTCTCCATTCATCAAGCGAGCTAATGTCAAATAACCTCTTCTCACCAGCAAGTTTGAAATCAAAATTGAGCTCTTTGATTGCCCAATAAGCTTTATGCTCTAGCTCAAGAGGTAGATGACATGCTTTACCGTACACCATTTTGTACGGAGACATGCCCATGGGATTCTTATAGGCAGTTCTGTAAGCCCACAGTGCATCATCGAGCTTCTTAGACCAATTCTTTCTAGACCTGTTGACAGTCTTTTGCAGAATCAGTTTAATCTCTCTATTTCTTAGCTCTACTTGACTACTGGATTGAGGGTCATAGGGAGACGCAATTCTATGGTTGACATCGTACTTAGCAAGCGTTTTATAGAAAGCACCATGAATGAAATGTGAACCACCGTCGGTCATTAGATATCTAGGGACTCCAAATGTAGGGAAAATAACTTCTTTAAGCATCCTGATAGAAGTGTTGTGATCAGCACTACTAGTGGGGATAGCTTCTACCCACTTAGTGACATAATCAACAACAACTAGGATATGAGTATACTCGTTGGATTTTGGAAAAGGTCCCATATAATCAAAGCCCCAAACATCAAATGGTTCAATGACAAGTGAATAGTTCATAGGCATTTCCTGACGTTTACCGATATCACCTATTCTTTGACATTCGTCACAAGACAAGACAAACTTACGGGCATCCTTGAAGAGGGTGGGCCAATAGAAACCTGATTGCAATACCTTGTGTGCAGTTCTATCTCCCGCATGGTGTCCTCTGTAGGCCTCGGAGTGACACTTCTGTAGGATCTGTCCCTGTTCATGTTCAGGACAACGTCTAATAACACCATGTACTCCTTCCTTATAAAGGTGAGGATCATCCCAAAAGTAATGTCTCAAGTCAAAGAAGAATTTCTTCTTTTGCTGGTACGTGAAACTAGGTGGTATATATTTGGCAACAATATAGTTTGCATAATCAGCATACCACGGTGCACTACGTGAAGCATGTATGATGTTCAATTGCTCATCGGGAAAGCTATCATCAATAGGTTGTGTGTCATCAAGAACATTCTCCAACCTAGACAAGTTATCTGCTACGGGGTTATCAACACCCTTCCTGTCGACAACGTGCAAATCAAATTCTTGTAGCAAGAGAACCCATCTGATAAGTCTAGGTTTAGCGTCTTTCTTCTCCATGAGGTACTTAATAGCAGTATGATCAGTGTGAATAGTGACTTTGGAATCAACTATGTAAGACCTGAACTTTTCACTTGCAAACACGACTGTTAAAAATTCCTTCTCCGTAGTAGCATAGTTTCTTTGGGCATTGTCTAAAGTTTTACTAGCATAGTGAATAACATTCAACTTCTTATCAACTCTTTGTCCTAGAACAGCACCAACAACATAATCACTAGCATCAAACATGATTTCAAAAGGTAAGATCCAATCAGGTGCTTGAACAATAGGTGCAATTATCAAAGCCTTCTTAAGTATTTCGAAGGCTTCCTCACAATCATCGTCAAAAAGAAAAGGAATATCCTTTTGCAAGAGATTGGTAAGATGCCTAGAAATCTTAGAGAAGTCTTTAATGAACCTTCTATAGAAACCAGCATGACCAAAGAAACTTCTTATACCTTTGATATATGTGGGGTATGGCATTTTCTCGATTGCATCAACCTTAGCCTTATCGACTTCAATACCTCTTTCAGAAATTTTATGTCCTAAGACGATGCCTTCATTAAGCATAAAGTGGCACTTCGCCCAATTCAAGACAAGATTGGTGTCTTTACATCTCTGCAAGACTCAATCAAGGTTGCTGAGGCAATCATCAAAAGAAGACCCGTAAACAGAGAAGTCATCCATGAAAACCTCAACAATCTTTTCACAAAAGTCAAAGATTATAGCCATCATACATCTTTGAAAGGTGGCACGTGCATTACATAAGCCAAAAGGCATACGTCTATAAGCAAAGGTACCGAAAGGGAAGGTGAAAATGGTTTTCTCCTGATCAGATTGTGCAACTGGTATTTGGGAGAAACCAGAATAACCGTCTAGAAAGCAGAAGTGTGTGTGTTTAGACATTCTTTCTTGCATTTGGTCGATAAAAGGCAAAGGGTAATGATCTTTCCTAGTAGCTTTATTCAATTTCCTAAAATCGATCACCATCCTATAGCCAGTAATAATCCTCTGTGGGATCAATTCATCCTTATCATTAGGGACAACGGTAATGCCTCCCTTCTTAGGGACGCAATGCACCGGACTCACCCAATCACTGTGAGCAACATGATAGATAATACCTGCCTCCAGGAGCTTTAGTATTTCTTTTATTACTACTTCTTTCATCTTAGGATTTAATCTCCGTTGATGATCAGCAACTGGTTTGGAATCAGGATCAGTCTTAATCTTGTGCTGTCATAGAGTGGGACTAATGCCCTTAAGATCATCAAGAGTATATCCAATAGCAGCACGGTGCTTCCTCAGAGTTTTTAGTAATTCCTTTTCTTCATGCTATGAGAGGCTAGCACTAATTATGACAGGATATATTTCTTTTTCATTAAGATAAGCATACTTAAGAGTATCAGGCAACTGTTTAAGCTCGAACATAGGATCACCCTTTGGTGGGCGTGGATCCCCAAGAAGTTCAACAGGTAGATTATTCTTAAGGATAGGATATTGTTCTAAGACAACTCTATCTATCTCATCCCTTTCATCCATATGCATATCATTTTTATGCTCTAGCAAGTATTGCTCTAAGGGATCAGTAGGAGGAACGGCAATAGAGGCTAAGGCAATAGTTTCATCCTTACTAGGCAACTCCTTTTCATGAGGTTGTCTACCAAACTTGGAGAAATTGAACTCATGTGACACACCTTCAAAACCAACAGTGACAGTCTACTTCTCACAGTCCATATGAGCATTGACGGTATTGAGGAAGGGTCTGCCAAATATGATGGGACAAAATCTATCTTGGGTGGTAGCAAGAACGAGGAAATCAGCAGGATACTTCATTTTACCAGAGAAGACTTCAACATCCCTAACAATTTCCACACGGCAGATAGTATCTCTATTGGCAAGCTGAATAGTGACATAAATAGGCTCTATCTCAATAGGTGCAATCTCATGTTTGATTTCATCATATAAGGATTGAGGTATTGCACTAACACTAGCACCCACGCCACATAAACCATGATAACAATGATCTCCTATCTTAATAGAAACAACATGCGTGCCAACAACAGGCCTATGTTTGTCTCTAGCGTGAGGTTTAGCAATTCTAGCAGCATCTTCACAGAAGTGAATATTATGTCCCTCAACATCGTCGGACAGAAGATCTTTGATAATAGCAATGCTAGGTTTAACTCTAATTTACTCAGGGGGTGTAGGTGTTCTAATGTAGCCTCTACGTATCACAGTTGAAGCTTTAGAATGATCCTTTATCCTGACAGGGAAAGGTGGTTTCTCAATGTAAGCACTGGGAACAACAGGATTATTATAGGCAACGACTTTCTCTTCAACTGGATTGGGTTTAACTACACTGACTTCTAAAGGAGGGTGATATTTAAACCACTTCTCTTTGGGGAGATCAATATGAGCAGCAAAAGATTCACACAATGAAGCTACTATCTCAGAGTCAAGTCCATACTTAGCGCTAAAGTCACAAAAAGTATTTGTTTCAACAAAGGATTTAACGCAATCAAACTAGAAATTCACACCTGACTCCTTACCTTCTTCAAGCTCCCAATTTTCAGAGTTGCGATTAATTCTCTCCAATAAATTCCATTTGAAGTCAATATGTCTCTTCATAAAAGAACCGGTACAAGAAGTGTCAAGCATGGTGCGATCATCATGAGAAAGCCGAGCATAGAAGTTCTGAATGATAATTTCTCTCGAGAGCTCATGGTTGGGGCATGAATATGACATTGATTTAAGCCTCCTCCAAGCTTGAGCTATGCTTTCTCTGTCACGAGGCCAACAATTATAAATATAATTCCGATCACGATGTACTAAATGCATAGGATAAAACTTTTGATAAATTTCAATTTCAACCGATTGTAGTTCCATGATCCAGTATCATCACATAGCCTATACCATGTCAATGCCTTATCCTTTAAAGATAAAGGAAAGACCTTCTTATTGACCTCATCCTCGGGCAAACCTGCAAGCCTAAATAAACCACAAACTTCATCTACATAGATTAGATAAGAGTCTCGATGTGATGTTCCATCTCCTGTAAAAGGATTAGCCAACAGTTTCTCAAGCATACCCGAAGGAAATTCAAAGCAAATATTTTCAGTAGGTGCAGCAGGTTGAGGAGCAACTATTTGTGCTTCCGTTCGAGGTGAAGATACACCGAACAAGCCCCTCAAAGGTTTAGTTTCCATAGTGACAGGTGACAATAAATTTCAGCACACTATATGAATGTTTCCTTACCAAGTTCCACTTACCAAAGGCGCTTCACTCCCCGGCAACGACGCCAGAAAAGAGTCTTGATGACCCACAAGTATAGGGGATCTATCGTAGTCCTTTCGATAAGTAAGAGTGTCGAACCCAACGAGGAGCAGAAGGATCTGACAAGTGGTTTTCAGCAAGGTAATATCTGCAAGCACTGAAATTATCGGTAACAAGTGATTGTATGATGAGGTGATTCGTAGCAAGCAACAAGTAGAAAAAGTAGCAACGGTGCAGCAAAGTGGCCCAATCCATTTTGTAGCAAGGGACAAGCCTGGACAAAGTCTTATAGGAGGGAAAACACTCCCGAGGACACACGAGAATTTCTGTCATGCTAGTTTTCATCATGTTCATATGATTCTCGTTCGTTACTTTGATAGTTTGATATGTGGGTGGACCGACGCTTGGGTACTGCCCTTACTTGGACAAGCATCCCACTTATGATTAACCCCTCTCGCAAGCATCCGCAACTACGAAAGAAGAATTAAGACAAACTCTAACCATAGCATTAAACTAGTGGATCCAAATCAGCCCCTTACGAAGCGACACATAAACTAGGGTTTAAGCTTCTGTCACTCTAGCAACCCATCATCTACTTACTACTTCCCAATGCCTTCCTCTAGGCCCAAATAATGGTGAAGTGTTATGTAGTCGACGTTCACATAACACCACTAGAGGAAAAACAACATACAACACATCAATATATCGAACGAATACCAAATTCACATGACTACTATTAGCATGACTTATCCCATGTCCTCAGGAACAAAAGTAAATACTCACAAAGCATATTCATATTCATGACGAGAGAGGTAATGAGTAGCATCAAGGATCTGAACATAAACTCTTCCACCAAATAATGCAACTAACATCAACTACAAGGAGTAATTAACACTACTAGCAACCTTACAAGTACCAATCGGAGTCGTGAGACGGAGATTGGTTACAAGTGATGAACTAGGGTTTGGAGATGAGATGGTGCTGATGAAGATGTTGATGGTGATGAGTCCCCTCCGATGAGAGGAGTGTTGGTGATGACGGTGGCGACGATTTCCCCCTCTGGGAGGGAAGTTTCCCCGGCAGGATCGTCCCGTCGAAGCTCTAGATTGGTTGTGCTCAAGTTCCGCCTTGTGGCGGTGGCGGCTCCTCCCGAAATCTCCCTTCTGATTTTTTTTGGAACGAAACCCTTCATATAGAAAAATATGAGCACCTGAGGGGCAGCAGGGGGCCCACAAGCCCCCCAGGCCCGACCAGGGGGTAGGTCGGGCCTGGCAGGCTTGTGGCCTCCTGGTGGTGCCCCTCTGGCACTTCTTCCGCCCATTATTTTTTATATATTCCCAAAAAAATCCACGTTGCTTTTCACGGCTTTTGGAGTTGCACAGAATAGGCATCTCAAACTTGCTCCTTTTTCAGGCCAGAATTCCAGCTGCCGGCATTCTCCCTCTTCATGTAAACCTTGCAAAATAAGAGAGAAAAGGCATAAGTATTGTACCTTGAAGTGTAATAACAGCCCAAAAAGCAATAACTATCAACATGAAAGCATGATGCAAAATGGACGTATCACCCGTGTAAATAGTTTTCTTTTTCTTTGGGTCAAGGTAGAAGACCATGGTTAAAATGTTTAGTGGCTCTCACATGCATATCTGTTTATCCTTCAAAAAGCCATATTACTTTGTCTTCTCCTCTGAGTTTGCTTGCAGATTCCAGCTTAGTCCAATGCACGAACACTCTCATGATTATTCACATCATTCGGTCGTGCAAGTGAAAGGCAATAATGACGATATATGATGAAGTGACTGAGCCTCAAAAAGCTGGTATGAACTCGATCTATTTTGTTTTTGTAAATATGACTAGCTCTTCGTTCCTAATTCAACATTGTTATGAGAGAAACATGTTTGCAATGACAACTTAGATATCATAGTTTCTAATGCCATGCTTAATTAGCTAGGAGCTTATAATGGTTTGTCTTGGATGCAAACATGAATTTCAAGATGATTATGATGTAGTATGATAGGATGGTATCCTCCTTTGAATGAGTCGAGTGGCTTGACTTGGCGCATGTTTACGCATGTAGTTGAAACAAAATCAACATAGCCTCTATGATATTCATGTTTGTGGTGATTTATGTCCTACTCATGCTTGCAATCAATGTTGGTTCATTTCAATGTATATTGATGACCGTTGTCGCTCTCTAGTTGGTCGCTTCCCAGTCTTTTGTTAGCCTTTACTTGTACTAAGGGGGAATACTGCTTGTGCATCCACTTCCATAAACCCAAAGTTGTTCCATATGAGTCCACCATACCTACCTATATGCGGTATCTACCTGACGTTCCAAGTAAATTTGCATGTGTCACTCTCTAAATCTTCAAGTAATAATCTGTTTTGTATGTCCGAACCGCTCATGTGGTGACAAGGGGCGGTCAGTATCTTCCATGCTATGCGTTTTATCCTCGATACGTGTTTATTCACTATCACTCACTATAAAGGGGCCGGTAATTGGAATGCCCATTTCCATGCTCAAATCGAAAAGATAATTGCAAACAAAACTCCCCCTAGATTGTTGTTGGTATGGACGGCACCCGAGGATTCGGCTAGTCATGGAGTGTGATTGATCGGTGGTGGGGGAGTCAAAACTTTACTTTTCTGTTTGGGAACCGCCTATAATATGTGTAGCATGGAAGATGGTGAAAAATCTTGGTCATCGTGTTGACAATGAGAGCATACCACTCAAAATTATTTGTCTCTGTTTTACAAATTTGAGCTCTGGCACCTCTACAAATCAATGCTTCCCTCTGCGAAGGGCCTATCTATTTACATTTCTGTTGAGTCATCCTCCCCTTATAAAGGCACCGATTAGAGAGCACCTCCGTCATTTTTATGCTTTGCTATTAATTGATATTGAGTATGAATGTGACTGGATCTTCTTTGCCACGAATTACAATGTTCAATCAGCCCTTGGTCTTTGAAGGTGCTGTGCATTTATGTTTTGCGGTCTCAGAAAGAGCTAGCGAGATACTACCTGTTCATATTGTGTTATGATTGTTTTGATTGAAGTGTTGACGTTTGAAACTCATTATTATTGCTCGCTAGTTGATTTTGCCATTGATATGAGTACTTCATGAGACCTAAATGTCATTGCTTATGTGGTTAGCTTACGATCTTGCTGAAAATCAAAATATGAGTTAGACATAATTACAACAACAAGACCAAATAGAGTTCGTAAAAGTTTTTCTTTTGTCTTTTTCAGTTTGTCAACTGAATTGCTTGAGGACAAGCAAGGCTTTAAGCTTGGGGGAGTTGATACGTCTCCATCGTATATACTTTTCCAAAATCTTTTGCCCTTGTTTTGGACTCTAATTTGCATGATTTGAATGGAACAAACCCGGACTGACGCTGTTTTCAGCAGAATTGCCATGGTGTTGTTTTTGCGCAGAAATAAAAGTTCTCAAAATGACCTGGAAATTTACGAGGATTTTTTGTGGAATATATAAAAAATACTGACGCAAGAATCACCTCTAGACGTGGAGCCACGAGCCCACAAGCCCAGGAGGCGCGACCCCCTGACCGCGCCTGGTAGTCCTTTGAGGCCCTAGTGGCTCCGCCGCCTCCAACTCCAGCTCTATTTAGTCTCTCTCGCCCAGAAAAAAACTAGGAGAGAAGAGTTCATCTCGTTTTACGAGACAGAGCCGCCGCCACCACCTCTTCTTCCTCTAGAGGGCAGATCCGGAGTCCGTTCTGGGCTCCGGAGAGGGGAAATCATCGCCGTCGTCATCATCAACCATCCCTCATCGCCAATTCCATGATGCTCTTCACCGTTCATGAGTAATCTCATTGTAGGCTTGCTGGACGGTGATGGGTTGGATGAGATCTATCATGTAATTGAGTTAGTTTTGATGGGGATTGATCCCTAGTATCCACTATGTTGTGAGATTGATGTTGCTACTACTTTGCTATGCTTAATGCTTGTCACCAGGGCCCGAGTACCATGATTTCAGATCTGAACCTATTGTATTTTCATCAATATATGTGTGTTCTTGATCCTATCTTGCAAGTTGTAGTCACCTACTATGTGTTATGACCCGGCAACCCCGGAGTGACAATAGCCGGAACCACTCCCAGAGATGACCATAGTATGAGGAGTTCATGTATTCACTAAGTGCTAATGCTCTGTTCCGGTTCTCTATTAAAAGGAGACCTTAATATCCCTTAGTTTCCATTAGGACCCCGCTGCCACGGGAGGGATGGACAATAGATGTCATGCAAGTTCTTTTCCTTAAGCATGTATGACTACATACAGAATACATGCCTACATTACATTGATGAACTGGAGCTAGTTACATATCTCCCCATGTTATAACTGTTACATGATGAATGTCATCCGACATAATTATCCATCACCAATCCAATGCCTACGAGTCTTTTCCTACTGGTCCTTGCTAAGTTACTTTGCCGCTACTGCTGTCACTTCTGCTACTGTTACCGCTACTGTTGTCACTACTGCTATTGTTACCGTTGCTACCGTTGCTATCACGCTACTTTGCTACCGAAACTTTGTTGTAGATACTAAGTCTTTGAGGTGTGCTTGAATTGACAACTCAACTGCTAATACTCTAGAATATTCGTTTGCTTCCCCTTGTGTCGAATCAACAAATTTGGCTTGAATACTCTACCCTCGAAAACTGTTGCGATCCCCTATACTTGTGGGTTATCACTCATCTGCCACTTCAAAATGAGGCTCGTCCACTTGCTGAAGACATGAAGAATAGGAGAGATGTAGGGTTGAGAAAGTGGAGAGCCATTGATCCCTATGTTGTAAGGAGAAGAACTGTTGTTGATCCCCGCTTTCACACAAGGGAACAACAAGATTTTTATGAGACTGTTTTGTTTGATAAGAGTCGTGCAGTCAGCGACATGAGATATGTCGACTGGGAATACATTAAATCCAATGAAGATTTCTTTCCCCATGTGAGAGAAAACTTCAACCGTGTTGACATTGAAGAGTTTGTTGGCACAGAGATGACTCCATGGAATGATGAGATGATTTTGCAATTCTACTCAAAAGTTCAGTTTTATGCACTTGGCACAATTCTCTAGATGACTAATGGTCATAGATATGAGGCCACAGCTGAAGAATGGGCTACTATCATTGGTGCTCCGAAGTCATGAGAAGAGGACTTGGATGTGTATTCAGATCCTAAGATGAGTCACAACTCCATGGCTAACATGTACAAGCCAGTGCCCAATGACTATGTGTCATCTCACAAGCTTGGCTCTGTCTATTTCTTGCAAGAAGGAATAACCACTACAAACACTATCTTGAGGCATACCCCGATACACAAATCAGGTGATGACAAAATGATTAGAGGTTATTCCATCAACATGCTTCATCATCTAGACACCCACACTCGCTTCAAGGTGATGGATTTGATTGTTGAGACTGTTAGGAGAACTGATGCACACCACAAGAGATCATGTGTATATGCTCCATACATTCAGATGCTCATCAATGCCAAGATTGGCAAGCATGCATATTAGCTCGATCATCCTCATTTTCCACTTTAGCCAGAGTTTGAGGATAATGTAGTTGTGATGGCTGACACCCATCCCAGCTCACCTACTGCTAGAGGCATCAGCTGTAGGGCCTGCTAGGAATGCTCGAGCTCAACCCGCACAGCTCAAAACCAGATATGAGAAGATGTCCTTCTTGGTCAGCACCATCCAAGGGACGGAGAAGAAAGTTTCAAATATCTTGCCGAACAAGAAGAGCCTAGAGAGGATCATGGAGACAAAATTCCATGATCTCGATGTGAATGTGATGGAGTTGACCACCACTGTTGAGAAGCTTTAGCATGAAGTTGACTCACTGGAGATTCCACGCTCTAGTGATGATGATTCGCCTCTTTGTACTACCACTCAGTTCACGACCCAAACTAGGTCAGCAGTTGTACCAGTACCAGAAGCAAGACCATCTTCATCAACTCAAGCTTCAGCTCCTTGCTACCTCTTGAGCTTGCGTTGGTTTTTCCCTTGAAGAGGAAAGGGTGATGCAGCACAGTAGTAGTAAGTATTTCCCTCAGTTTGAGAACCAAGGTATCAATCCAGTAGGATTATCAAGACAAGTCACCAATGTACCTGCACAAAAACAAACAAACTTGCACCTAACGCTATAAAGGGGTTGTCAATCCCTTCACGATTATTTGCAAGGTGACATCTGAAGGTGGAAAGTGCAACAAAGTAAAAGTGTAGAGCTGAAAATATGATGTGAAGTAGACCTGGGGGCCATAGTGTTCACTAGAGGCTTCTCTCATGATAGCAAGTATTACAGTGGGTGAACGAATTACTGTCGAGCAATTGATAGAACCGCGCAAAGTCATGATGATATCTAAGGCAATGATCATACATATAGGCATCACTGTTTGAATAATGCCCTAGAGGCAATAATAAATATAGTTATTATTATAATTCCTGTATCAAGATAATCGTTTATTATCCATGCTATAATTGTATTGAATGAAGACTCATTTACATGTGTGGATACATAGACAAAACACTGTCCCTAGCAAGCCTCTAGTTGGCTAGCCAGTTGATCAAAGATAGTCAGTGTCTTCTGATTATGAACAAGGTGTTGTTGCTTGATAACTGGATCACGTCATTAGGAGAATCACGTGATGGACTAGACCCAAACTAATAGACGTAGCATGTTGATCGTGTCATTTTGTTGCTACTGTTATCTGCGTGTCAAGTATTTGTTCCTATGACCATGAGATCATATAACTCACTGACACCGGAGGAATACTTTGTGTGTATCAAACATCGCAACGTAACTGGGTGACTATAAAGATGCTCTACAGGTATCTCCGAAGGTGTTAGTTGAGTTAGTATGGATCAAGACTGGGATTTGTCACTCCGTGTGACGGAGAGGTATCTCGGGGCCCACTCGGTAATACAACATCACACACAAGCCTTGCAAGCAATGTGACTTAGTGTAAGTTGCAGGATCTTGTATTACGGAACGAGTAAAGAGACTTGCCGGTAAACGAGATTGAAATAGGTATGGGGATACTGGCGATCGAATCTCGGGCAAGTAACATACCGAAGGACTAAGGGAATGACATACGGGATTATATGAATCCTTGACACTGAGGTTCAAACGATAAGATCTTCGTAGAATATGTAGGATCCAATATGGGCATCCAGGTCCCGCTATTGGATATTGACCGAGGAGTCTCTCGGGTCATGTCTACATAGTTCTCGAACCCGCAGGGTCTGCACACTTAAGGTTCGACGTTGTTTTATGCGTATTTGAGTTGTATGGTTGGTTACCGAATGTTGTTCGGAGTCCCGGATGAGATCACAGACGTCACGAGGGTTTCCGGAATGGTCCGGAAACGAAGATTGATATATAGGATGACCTCATTTGATTACCGGAAGGTTTTCGGAGTTACCGGGAATGTACCGGGAATGACGAATGGGTTCCGGGAGTTCACCGGGGGGGCAACCCACCCCGGGGAAGCCCATAGGCCTTGAGGGTGGCGCACCAGCCCTTAGTGGGCTGGTGGGATAGCCCAAAAGGGCCCTATGCGCATTGGAAGAAAAATCAAAGAGAAAGAGAAAAGGAGGAGGTGGGAAGGGAAGGAAGGACTCCCACCCACCAAACCAAGTCCAACTCGGTTTGGGGGGGGGAGACCTTCCCCCCTTGGCTCGGCCGACCCCCTTGGGGCTCCGCAAGGCCCTCCCTCTCCCACCTATATATACGAAGGTTTTAGGGCTGATTTGAGACGACTTTTCCACGGCAGCCCGACCACATACCTCCACGGTTTTTCCTCTAGATCGCGTTTCTGCGGAGCTCGGGCAGAGCCCTGCTGAGACAAGGTCATCACCAACCTCCGGAGCGCCGTCACGCTGCCGGAGAACTCTTCTACCTCTCCGTCTCTCTTGCTGGATCAAGAAGGCCGAGATCATCGTCGAGCTGTACGTGTGCTGAACGCGGAGGTGCCGTCCGTTCGGTACTAGATCGTGGGACTGATCGCGGGATTGTTCGCGGGGCGGATCGAGGGACGTGAGGACGTTCCACTACATCAACCGCGTTCACTAACGCTTCTGCTATACGGTCTACAAGGGTACGTAGATCACTCATCCCCTCTCATAGATGGACATCACCATGATAGGTCTTCGTGCGCGTAGGAAATTTTTTGTTTCCCATGCGACGTTCCCCAACAATCACGTCCAAGACAAGTAGACCAATACTGTCTGCATCTACTACTATTACTCCACACATCGACCGCTATCCAGCATGCATCTAGTGTATTGAGTTCATAACAAACAGAGTAACGCCTTAAGCAAGATGACATGATTTAGAGGGATAAATTCATGCAATAGATATAACCCCATCTTTTTACCCTTGATGGCAACAACACGATGCGTGCCTCGCTACCCCTTCTGTCACTGGGTGAGGACACCGCACGGTATGAACCCAAAACCAAGCACTTCTCCCATTGCAAGAATTATAGATCAAGTTGGCCAAACGAAACCCACAACTCGAAGAGAATTACAAGGATACGAAATCATGCATATAAGAGATCAGAGGAAACTCAAATAATATTCATAGATAATCTGATCATAAATCCACAATTCATCGGATCTCGACAAACACACCGCAAATTTTTTTACATCGGATAGATATCCATGAAGATCATGGAGAACTTTGTATTGAAGATCCAAGAGAGAGAAGAAGCCATCTAGCTACTAGCTATGGACCCGAAGGTCTGTGGTGAACTACTCATGCATCATCGGAGAGGCAATGGTGTTGATGAAAAAGCCCTCCGTGTCCAAATCCCCCTCCGGCAGGGCAACATAACGTGCCCCAGATGGGATCTTGCGGAGACAGAAGCTTGCGGCAGCGGAAAAGTATTTTCGTGGCTCCCTCTGGCAGTTTTGGATTTTTAGAGAATTTATAGGCGGAAGAAGTAGGGCAAAGGAGCCACGGGGGGGGGGGGGGCACAAGCCTGGTAGGTGCGCCCCCAAGCCGTGGCTAGGGGGCTTGTGGCCTCCCCCGGGTCCTTTTCCTTGGTTCTCAAGTTCCCTGCGTATCTTCTGTTACAGAAAAATAATCTTTCCGAAGGTTTTATTCCGTTTGGACTCCGTTTAATAATCTTCTCCGAAAAGGGTCAAAAACACGGAAAAAACAGGAACTGGCACTTGGCACTGAGTTAATAGGTTAGTCCCAAAAAAGATATAAAATAGCATAATCATGCAAACAAAACATCCAAAGTTCACAAGATAATAACATGGAACCATAAAAAATTATAGATACGTTGGAGACGTATCAAGCATCCCCAAACTTAACTCCTGCTCGTCCTCGAGTAGGGAAGTGATAAAGACTGAATTTTTGATGTGGAATGCTACCTAACATATTTGTCCTTTGTAACTTCTTTCTTGTGACATGACTGTTCAGATCCGTAAGATTCAAAACAATAGTTTACTATTGACATGAAAACAATAATACCTCAAGCATGCTAGCAAAGTAATCATGATCTTTTGAAATAACAAGGCCAAAGAAAGTTATCCCTACAAAATCATATAGTGTGGCTATGCTCCATCATCCCCACACAACAAATTTAAATCATGCCCAACCCCGGTATTGGCCAAGTAATTGTTTTCGCACTCTTACTTTCTCAAACTTTTTCAACTCTCACGCAATACATGAGCGTGAGCCATGGATATAGCACTATAGGTGGAATAGAGTGTGGTGGAGGTTGTGAGGCAAAAAGGAGGAGATGGTTGCTACTGCAACAAAAGACCTTCCAACGGCTCCAGAAACAAGCGTGCTGATGGGAGACTATTCTTGTCTTGATACTCCTCAGCAACGGCACCAGGAATCCTTCTGCTACGTCTAGGCCTTTAGGGACTTCCTTGGCAAATATGCAAAGGATTCCCCCGTGGCCATGAAGCCTTGCGTTGGTGTTCCCTCGAAGCGGAAAGGGTGATGTAGCACAGCGGCGGTAAGTATTTCCCTCAGTTTTGAGAACCAAGGTATCGATCCAGTGAAGGATTATCACAAGTACCTGCACAAACACAAAGAGCTTGCACCCAACGCTATGAAGGGGTTGTCAATCCCTTATAGATTGTTTGCCAAGTGAGAACTGAAACCAAAAAGAAACAAAGCAACGTAAAAGCGAAAGTGGAAACCATAGGTGTGAATAGACACGGGGGCCGTAGTGTTCACTAGTGGCTTCTCTCATGAAAGCAAGTAGACGGTGGGTGAACGAATTACTGTCGAGCAATTGATAGAACCACGCAAAGTCGTGACGTTATCTATGGCAATGATTATATCTATAGGCATCACGTCCAAAACAAGTAGGCCGATACTTTCTGCATCTACTGCTATTACTCCACACGTCGACCGCTATCCAACATGCATCTAGTGTATTAAGTTCATGAGAACAGAGTAACGCCTTAAGCAAGATGACATGATGTAGATGGACAATCTCATATCTACGATAAAAGCCCATCTTGTTACCCTTGATGGCAACAACACGATGCGTGCCTTGCTGCCCCTTCTGTCACTCGGAAAGGTCACCACACGGTATGAACCCAAAACCAAGCACTTCTCCCATTGCAAGAATCATAGATCTAGTTGGCCAAACAAAACCCAAGACTCGGAGAGACTTACAAGGATATCAAATCATGCATATAAGAAATCAGGAAAGACTCAAATATATATCATAGATAATCTGATCACAAATCCACAATTCATCGGATCTCGACAAACACACCGCCAAAGAGGATTACATCGGATAGATCTCCATGAAGATCATGGAGAACTTTGTATTGAAGATCCAAGAGAGAGAAGAAGCCATCTAGCTACTAACTACGGACCCGTAGGTCTGAAGTGAACTACTCACGAGTCATTGGAGGGGCGATGATGTTGATGAAGAAGCCCTCCAACTCCAAAGTCCCCTCCGGTAGGGCACCGGGAAGGGTCTCCAGATGAGATCTCGCTGAAACGGAAGCTTGCGGCGGCGGAAAAGTGTTTTCATGGATTCCCTGATTTTTTCTGGATTTTTAGGGAATTTATAGGCCAAAGACCTAGGGCAGGGTAGTGCCAGGGGGGCCACAAGCTTGGTTGCCGCGGCCTCCCCCCTAGCCACGGGAACAGGGCTTGTGGGCCCCCTGTCGGCCCACTGCCTTGGCCCTCAAGCCTCCCGATCTTCTTCCGTTCCGGAAAAAATTATTTCGGGGATTTTATTCCGTTTGGACTCCGTTCCAAAATCAGATCTGAAAAGAGTCAAAAACAGAGAAAAAACAGGAACTGGCGCTTGGCACTGAATTAATAAGTCAGTCCCAAAAAAGATATAAAAGGTAAACAAAACATCCAAAGTTGACAAGATAACAGCGTGAAACCATAAAAAATTATAGATACGTTTGAGACGTATCAATGGTCACATCGACTCGGCGTATCAACGGGCTATGGAGATGCCCATCAATAGATATCAATGTGAATGAGTAGGGATTACCATGCAATGGATGCACGAGAGCTATAAGTGTGTGAAAGCTCAAAATGAAAACTAGTGGGTGTGCACCCATTTCTTGCTCACGAAGACCTAGGGCAATTTTGAGGAAGCCCATCATTGGAATATACAAGACAAGTTATATAATGAAAATTCCCACTAGTATATGGAAGTGTCAAAACAAGAGACTCTCAATCATGAAGAACATGGTGCTATTTTGAAGCATAAGTGTGGAAAAAGATAGTAGCATTGTCCCTTATCTCTTTCTCTCTCTCTCTCTCTCTCTCTCTTTTTGTTTGGGCTCTTTGGCCTCTTTTCAATTTTTTTGGTGGGCATCTTTGGCCTCTTTTTTTATTTCCTCACATGGGACAATGCTCTAATAGTGATGATCATCACACTTTTATTTACTTACAACTCAACACTTAGAGCAATGATGACTCTATAGGAAATGCCTCCGGTAGTGTACCGGGATGTGCAACGATCGAGCTTAGCGTATGACGTTGAAACATCTCGCTAGCTATCTTACAATCATGCAATGGCAATATGAAAGTGACGGCAAATGTCATGAGACGGAACGGTGGGAGTTGCATGGCAATATATCTCGGAATGGTTATGAAAAGGCCATAATAGGTAGGTATGGTGGCTGTTTTGAGGAAGGTATATGGTGGGTTTGTGCACCGGCGAAATTTGCGCGACACTAGAGAAGCTAGCAATGGTGGAAGGTGAAAGTGCATCTATACCATGGACTCACATTAGTCATGAAGAACTCGTATACTTATTGTGAAAGTTTTATTAGTAATCAAAACAAAGTGCTAAACGCATACTCCTAGGGGAAGGGTTGGTAGGTGTTAACCATCGCGCGATCCCGACCGCCACACAAAGGATGACAATCATCAATTATGCTCCGACTTCCTAATCATAGGGTTCACCATAGGTGCATGCTACGGGAATCACTAACTTCAACACAAGTATTTCTAGATTCACAACACCCTACTAACATAACTCTAATATCACCAAATCCATATCTCAAAACTAATTGTGAGGAATCAAACTTCTCTTTCTAATCAATGCACATGAATATGGAAGTTTATTATATCCTCTTTGGATGCCTATCATCTTTAGGACTCTTTCATGGCAAACGCCAACTACCAAGTTACTCAGAGAGAGCACTCTCAAAAAGATATAAGTGAAGATTGAGAGTTTTTATTTCTCCAACATATGACTTCGTGCTCTAAAAAGATCTAAGTGAAACACTAGAGCAAAAGTTATCTAGCTCAAAAGATATAAGTGAAGCACATGCGAGCTAAATTGCCTAACTCAAAAGATGTAAGTGAAGCTCAATGAGTATTCTAGCAAATTCACGATGAGTGCATGTCTCTCTCAAAAAGGTGTGCAGCAAGGATGATTGTGACACAATAAAAATAAAAGACTCCTATAATACACGACGCTCCAAGCAAAACACATATCATGTGGTGAATAAAAATATAGATCCAAGTAACGTTACCGATGGATTGAAGACGAAAGAGGGGGTGCCTTCCCGGGGCATCCCCAAGCTTAGGCTTCTTGGTGTCCTTGAATTTGGCTTGGGATGCCTTGGGCATCCCCAAGCTTGAGCTCTTTCCACTCTTTATCCCATTGTCCATGAGGACATCACCCAAAACTTGAAAACTACACAACACAAAACTTAAACAGAAACTCGTGATATCATTAGGATAAGAAAACAAACCACCACCTCTTTAGGTACTGTAGTAATCTTGATTTCTATTTATATTGGTGTTATATTACTGTATTCTCACTTTTCCATAGCTAGTACCCGCCGATATTATTCATAGTTTCATCAAAATAAGCAATCAACACAACAAAAACAGACCAGTCTGTAGCAATCTGTATACTTCGTATACTTATGGTATCTCAAAAATTCTAAAACATTACAAAAATTAGGGAAATTGGCCTATCAACTAGAAGCAAAAAGAATCAACTCAAAATCTCTTTCTGGATAGGAATTAAAAATAATTTCGTGAGCGCAAAGTTTCTGTCTTTTTCAGCAAGATCAAACAACCATCACCAAAACTAGTCATAAAGGTTTTACTTGGCACAAACACAAAGATAAACACAAAAAACACAATCATAACAGAATTATGATGGTGTGGACACAACAAAACAGAAAGCAAAAAGCAAAGATAAATTCATTGTGTTGCCTCCCAACAAGCGCTATTGTTTAACGCCCTTAGCTAGGCACAAGGCGATAGAATCAACTATCGTCGTCTTTGGTGCTCAAACCATAAGTAGGGTGAACTCTAAACATTATAAGATCTTCATCTCTCTTACTAGATGGTTCACTACTGTTTTTAGGAGCAAAAACAAACTTGGTGGCCTTATTGTGGGCAAAATTTGGAGTGCTCTGAACAGCGGCAAAAGCGGAACCCAAGTTGGTTATGACATCCTCTAGTTTGCCAATTCTAGTGGAATCATGACCTAGTTTTTCGTTAACTGTGGGTTCCCTCTCCTTTAAATTTTTCAAAGTCATTGCCACCTTGGATTCATACTGAGTGATTTGATTGTGGATCTTTTTATCCAAATTTTCAATGAGTTCAATCGTAGCAACTTTATTTTCAATGATATCCAGCCTACGCATCACATGTTCCAAAGTTAAGGTAGTTCCATTAATCATGAGTGGGGGTAAGCCTACCAAATTTATTAAGGCACCGTAAGAATCAACGGTATGGCTACCCAATAAATTTCCACCTAAGATTGTGTCAAGAACATACCTGTTCCAAGGGGAAATACCCACATAAAAGTTGCGAAGCAGAACGGTAGTAGATTGCTTACGAGTAGATCTATTTTGAGCATTGCAAATCCTATACCAAACATCCTTTAAGTTTTCTCCCTCATTCTATTTGAAATTAAGAACTTCGCTCTCGGGAGTATCGTTCAAAGCGGTAGGACTAGCCATAAGGATAGGTAGACTATCCCGCACAAGCAAACAGAAAGCAAGCAAGAGAAAAGGACGAACGAAAAAGGCAAATATTTTTGTAAATTTTTGTTTTTTAGTAGTGGGGGAGAGGAAACCGAGAGGCAAAAGGCAAAAAAGGAAATGCAAGAGATGAGTTTGCGATAGTTACTTGGATAAGCTTCACTTAGAATAGTCCCCGGTGCTAGAAATTGACACGTTGATGGGAGATTATTCTTGACTTGATACTGCCCAGCAACGGCGCCAGAAATTCTTCTTGCTACCTCTTGAGCTTGCGTTGGTTTTTCCCTTGAAGAGGAAAGGGTGAGGCAGGACAGTAGAAGTAAGTATTTCCCTCAGTTTGAGAACCAAGGTATCAATCTAGTAGGAGTATCAAGACAAGTCACCAATGTACCTGCACAAAAACAAACAAACTTGCACCCAACGCTATAAAGGGGTTGTCAATCCCTTCACGATTATTTGCAAGGTGAGATCTGAAGGTGGAAAGTGCAACAAAGTAAAAGTGTAGAGCTGAAAATATGATCTGAAGTGGACCCCGGGGCCATAGTGTTCACTAGAGGCTTCTCTCATGATAGCAAGTATTACGATGGGTGAACGAATTACTATCGAGCAATCGATAGAACTGCGCAAAGTCATGATGATATCTAAGGCAATGATCATACATATAGGCATCACGTCCGAGACAAGTAGACCGATACTGTCTGCATCTACTACTATTACTCCACACATCGACCGCTATCCAGCATGCATCTAGTGTATTGAGTTCATAACAAACAGAGTAACGCCTTAAGCAAGATGACATGATGTAGAGGGATAAATTCATGCAATAGATATAAACCCCATCTTTTTACCCTTGATGGCAACAACACGATGCATGCCTCGCTACCCCTTCTGTCACTGGGTGAGGACACCGCACGGTATGAACCCAAAACCAAGCACTTCTCCCATTGCAAGAATTATAGATCAAGTTGGCCAAATGAAACCCACAACTCGAAGATAATTACAAGGATGCGAAACCATGCATATAAGAGATCAGAGGAAACTCAAATAATATTCATAGATAATCTGACCATAAATCCACAATTCATCAGATCTCGACAAACACATCGCAAAAGAAGATTACATCAGATAGATCTCCATGAAGATCATGGAGAAATTTGTATTGAAGATCCAAGAGAGAGAAGAAGCCATCTAGCTACTTGCTATGGACCCGAAGGTCTGTGGTGAACTACTCACGCATCATCGGGGAGGCAATGGTGTTGATGAAGAAGCCCTCCGTGTCCGAATCCCCCCTTCGGCAGGGCACCAGAACATGCCCTAGATGGGATCTTGCGGAGACAGAAGCTTGCGGCGGCGGAAAAGTATTTTCGTGGCTCCCTCTCACAGTTTTGGATTTTTAGGGAATTTATAGGCGGACGAAGTAGGGCAAAGGAGCCACGGGGGGCCCACAAGCCTGGTAGGCGCGCCCCCTAGGCCGCGGCTAGGGGGCTTGTGGCCTCCCCCGTGGTCCTTTGCCTTGGTTCTCAAGTTCCCCGCGTATCGTTTGTTACGAAAAAATCTTTCCGAAGGTTTTATTCCATTTGGACTCCGTTTAATAATCTTCTCTGAAAAGGGTCAAAAACACGAAAAAAACAGGAACTCGCACTTAGCACTAAGTTAATAGGTTAGTCCCAAAAAAGATATAAAATAGCATAATCATGCAAACAAAACATCCAAAGTTGACAAGATAATTGCATGGAACCATCAAAATTATAGATACGTTGGAGACGTACCACTCCTACCCGAGCACCTCCAGTGTCTACACCTCCAGCTCCAGCGACATCTACCAAAGCCTTCATTGATGCTCTCTTGTCTGTTCCAACTTCTGCTACCGGAGGAGATCGTGCCCACAGAGACGCTTAGTTAGAAACCTTTGAAATTTTTCGTAACTTGTTGCCAAAGGGGGAGAAGTGTATAGATCAATAGGGCTTCGAGAGGGAGATCTTTTGCATTTTATTTGCTCACGTTTGTTTTTTCAAAACTTTTGGTCATTTAGATGAAATTATCCGCTTAGATGTGTGTTTGATCATACGCTTTGGTTATTTAATGCTACCACTTTATTACTTTGGAGCTATCTACATCATGATCATTCACTTGCTTCTTGGTGTTCTGTGCATTGCTATTCATTCATATTTTTATGTGCACCACCAAGTTGTATGTGACATGGAAGAGTAACCCATGATCGTAATTGATTGTGCATTTGCATCCAAACGCAAATTTAAAATAATGCACAAATTTAGGGGGAGCTCTTTCTATTCACATACTTCACAAAGCGTCAATGCTAATCATTGGTTATATCTTTTGTCGAAGCTTTGATCTATATGTTGTCATCAATTACGAAAAAGGGGGAGATTGAAAGCACAATTGCTCCCTAAGGTGGTTTTGGTAATTAATCACAACATATGCATCATTGGACTAATAAGTTTATTCAAGTATATCCCAGAAAAGTTCAAATATGCTTTGGCAATAAGATTGTGTGGAGGTGCCCCTTTGATGCAAGGAAGGAACATGATTGGCTCAAGCTTCAAGCAAGAAGACTCTAAATTTTATATTTGTGAGAAATCACTTTGAGTCCATAGGAAAGTCAATACTATTAAAAGCGGATGAGGTACTATGATGAATTGGTTGCTCAAGTGCTTAGAGATAGCCACCAAAAATATTAAACCATTCTCCCCCAAAATATATTTGTCCCAAACCATACAAGCAAAATCGGTGCCACCAACATTTCCAGCTCGGCCATACCAATTTTACACTTAGACATATCCTATGCCAAACCCACCATCTCGGTACAACCAAATTTCCTATCGGTGCCACCGAGATTGTGTGACCAATTTTTTGTTGAGATGATTTCAAGTTTCGGAATTTCCTAGTTTGAAATCGGTCTCACCGAGATTTGGAAACCTGTCTAGGTCATCATATTGGTACCACCAAGATTTCTATATCGGTCTCACCGAGAATTCAAAAGTTGCCACATTTAGTGCAACTCGGTACCACCGAGACTCATTAAGGTGTCACCGAGTTGGGCAATAATGTTGTAACGGTTGGATTTTGGGAGATGCCTATATATACCCCTCCACCTACCTCTCACTCACAAAGGAAGCACTCAAAACACACTTACACTTGCCAAATCCATTTTCTTGACAAATTCCATTCCAATCATTTGAACCTTGATTTCTACCCTCCTGATACGTGCAAAACGTATCTATAATTTTTGATGGTTTCATGCTACTTTCATACTTTTGATATTTTTTTATATTAAGTTTATGATTTATTTGGACTAACCTATTAATAGTTCCAAAAGTGCACAATTTTCTTGTTTTACACTTTTATGTGTAGCAACTATCAGAAATAGAAGAGGAAACCTTGTTGGAGTCAAATTGGGACTTTCCTGAAATCTGTCTAAAACCTCTTTTTAAAGATTGCCACGTTACGAGTCGAAGATGCTTAAAATGTAAATCTCACAAAAGACAAACATGTGTGGAATCTTATGCTGATAATTCTAGACATAAAATTTGGCCCATTTGGAGTTCGGACGCTCCAGGAAATCCCGTTTTACTGAAGGACAAATATCTGATTATGGGATTATGGGAATCGGTGACGTCATTGAGTCCAACTCTAACCATATTTGATGGATTCGGCCAAGCCACGACTTTGGGACCTCACTAGGGCTGAGAGGGGTCCCTAGGAATGTTCTAGAGGTGCCCAAGAGCCCTTGGATCAAAGGGGCATCCATCGGAGGGCCAAGGATGATCGTCCCAGCTCATATAAGGAGAGGAAAACCCTGATTTCTGGAGAGCCACCAAGAGCCACGAAATTTCCTCCTCCGAGGCATCCGCCTTGGGGTGGAGAACCACCTCCATACCAGCGCCATCTCCAAGGAAGAAGGGGGGCCAAGGGCCGCCGTGGCCGTCGTCGGTCGCCGTCTCCTCTCCGGGCTGCACCTCTCCATCAACCTCTTGCTCACCATGGCCATGTGTGAGTAGTCTCCCTCGGGGCTGAGGTCTTCTACGTGTAGCTATGTAGTCATCTCTCTCTCTCCCATGATGTGATCTTGATTGTGATCATAGGCTATGTTAATCTAGGGTGATCCCATGATGTTTCCCCTTCTTCTATGTATTGGATTGATGTACTTACTTGATCTTATCTAGTATAATCCCCGAGATCATGGTGACAACGGTCTATTGGACATGGATTAGAAGAATATTTTCATGAGTGATTTCCTCTTTTGTGAATTTATTAAAGATTGAGAGTCTCTTGGTGCTTGTCTTTGACTATCCTTGAGATATGTTGTGGTGATTGTGTTACTCTCTTTGGATGGCCGCGGTGACATTGAGAAATCCATAGATGAGAACTACGAACTCTGAGGTGTGCTTTTGTAGCCCTACATAATTCTCGTCCTCTCTTGATCACAAAGGAATGACCTCCGAGTACGTCTCCATTGTATGTTTTAGTGGAAATATTATGTGATTAGACTATGTTAATGTTGTTGGGAGTTGCCACTAGTGAAAGTATGAAGCCTAGGCCCTATTTCTCACCATTGTTACACCGTTTATGCTCACTTTTGTCACTTTCTACTTTGCTGCCATTTTTATTTCAGATTTATATTACCTTGATTTGCCACACCTATCACCCATATTTTACCATCTCTTCACCGAACTAATGCACCTATACAATTTACCATTGTATTAGGTGTGTTGGGGACACAAGAGACTTCTTGTTTCTTAATTGCAGGGTTGCTTGAGAGAGACCATCTTCAACCTCTACTTCCCTGAGTTCAATAAACCTTAGGTCATTAACTTGAGGGAAAATGATGTTGTCCTACAAACCTCTTCGCTTGGAGGCCCAACATAGTCTACAAGAATAGAAGCGTGCGTAGACATCACCTCCCCAAGTTCCTTTCCATGAGATCAATGTCTCCTACCCCTGCCAAATTTGAGAGATAGTGACTGAGTGTTAAGGAGACTATGTTTTTAAGCACAAAAGCAAGGAGTTCATCGTTCTACCACATCTATTAACTTTTGGAGGCTGATGCCTCCTAGATTGGTTAGGTGTCGCTTGGGAGACTGCTACTTTGTATTGTGGGGTTGAACAAAGATGTTTGTAAGGGCAAGGAGATCGTCTACTTCGTGAAGATCTACCGTGAGTAAGGCTAGTCCTGTGTGGACGGAAGCCGTGGTGGAATAGACAAGGCCGCTTCTTCGTGGACCCCTTGTGGGTGGAGCGCTCCATGGACTCTCACAGCCATTACCCTCTGTGGGTTCAAGTCTCCACTAACATGGACGTATGATAGCGCCACCTATTGGAACCATGCCAAAAGTCGCCGTGTCAACCTTTGCGTTTGATCTCCATACCTTACCCTCTACTTTACACTTGCATGTTTTACTTTCCGCTGCTATACTATTAGATATGCATGTGTAGGGTGTACTTGACTAGTCATAGTTGCTACAACTGACCCACACTTAAAATTGGGCAAAGGCTAAGTTTTTATCTTGTGTAGCAGTCTAATCCCCCCTCCCTAGACATACTTTCGATCCTACAGCAAAAAAATTAGCAAAGACATTTCCATCACTAGCACGGCATAAAAACATAAGATGGGTTAAAGTCGCCGACATTGTTGGGAGGGAGTAGTTTGCCCTTCTTGGCATTGCCACCCTTAGCTTTGTCCTTCTTCTTCTCGTGAGTACCCTCCCCGGCTTTAACAAAGGTTTCCTTAAGTGGGGGAGGTTTCTTGATCTTGAACTTCTAGTTCTTCTTGGACTTGGATGCAAACCCAACTCCTTCCTTTGGAACCACTTCCTTTTGACTTCTCAAAAGGTCATTAAGATTATTTTGGCCTTGTATATATGTCACAAGGCCTTTCTCAAGTTGCTCTTTTAATTTGCCATTCTCCTCCACAAGATTCACATGCTCACAACAAGGGTTAGTAGCATGAGCATTATAAAATAAATGCAAAAGGAGAACATGTGGCTATTTCCTTAGTGAGTTTTACTTGAAGTTGAACATGAGACTCTTTTAGAGAAGCATGAACACTCTACAAAGCCTTGTCAGTCTTGTAAATTGTGGCAAACTCTTCCATGAGTCTGTCAAGGTCAACGCCAAGTACAAATTTTTCGGATTGGAGCACACGAGTAAGAATAAGAGCATGATCATGACACTTTTGTAATTTAGCAAGATCACCATTGTGTGACTCCTCAAGAGACAAATGAGTACCTTGCTCTTTCTCAAGAGTGAAAGAAAGATTCACTATCTCATTGGCATAGTCGCGACTATGTCCTTGTAACATAGATATAGTTTCTTCATGAGTTTCAGTGCGGTTACTAGCCTTGAGTTTCTCTTGTTGCCCTAAAATTGCCTTGACGCAAGAGCCATGTGCTCATGGTAAGCATATTTGGTGTCTTCGGGGCAAATTTCCTCTTCTTCTTCTTCATCTTCCTCCAAAGTAGTCTTGGGCTTGAAAGCAAGGTTGGAGGAGTCTTTTCTTGACCATTGGACATGAGCAAGAGCGTTGTCGGCGGTCTTGTTTAAAATGTTCATTGCTATGAACACATCCAACACATCACTTGAGGATAATGGGTGAAAGTCTGGCCTTTGTCGGATGACGGAGGACATGGCCTTGTTGAAAGGCATGATGTCTTTGATAAACTTTCGCTTGATGCAATTGTCATCCATATCCTTGCTTCCATGATCTTGAAGAGCAATGACAATATTTGTCACTCTCTGGTAGAGCTCACAAGGGTCCTCATCTTCTATCATCACAAATTCATCGTCCGCATCAAGAATCACTTCATAGTTGGACCATTGAATACTTGAGATTCCCTTGTACATGGAAATAATGTACCCAACAATCTTTGGCTCGAGTGAAGGGACGCAAGTGAGCAAGATCTTCAATGGGAACAACTGCTTGAAGGATGAACAAGGCGGAGTGATTGAGCTGATTGTCAACCTATTCTCTTGGCGCGAGGTTTCTTGGATAATGTGGGTAGTACCCTTGCTCAATGATTCTCCAAAGTTGTGCCGAGCTGTGATTAAAATGAGCCTTGATACGAAAAATCCAATTAGCAAAATCATTCTGAACAAGTTTAGGAGGAGAACCAAGGTTAATAATATGCGGTGGGTGAACCGGTCCTCCATAGAAAACGGGAGGAGGAACCGATGCAAAGGTATTTGCCCCACTCGTCCCTTGAGGAAACTTATTTCTATTGCTACTAGCATTTTCCTTTTCGGGGTTGGTCTCCGACTCCGAAGCCGTGAGATTATCCACACGCAACAGATCGGTAGAAATTTTGAAGTCATCAAGGAAATCTTTGAGCATGTTTTTGACCTCGATATCCACTGAGAATCTAAGAGAGGAAATAGCCTCATTTAGATCCTCTCGAGTGACACAGTCCACGACCCCAACCTCAGGAAACCCCACAACCCATTCCCCGTCATCAACCATACTCTTTGGGTGCTCAAAACCTTAATAAATATACGTAGCTCTAATGCCAATTGAAAGGATCAATATGGTTGACTAGAGAGGAGTGAATAGGCAACTAACAATTTAAGATTTTCTTTAACAAATTGAGTTTAGCAACAAATAGGTTGTCTAAATATGCAACTAAGTGTCGGCGTCAAAACCGGTAGATCTCGGGTAGGGGGTCTCAAACTGTGGAGCTTATATCAATGGGTTGCAGGACAAAGGGAGAGACGATGTTTACCCAGGTTCAGGCCCTCTTGAGGAGGTAAAACCCTATGTCCTGCTTGACTATATTAATGGGGAACGATGGCTACAAAGTTGATCTACCTCGAGATCATATGGGCTAAACCCTAGATGAGATAACCTACCTCTACGCGCAAGAGCCTTTGGTTTATATAGACACTAGGGCCCCTAGGGTTACATGTTACCGACTTAGATCAGGGGTAGATGGACCAAAGTGGTCCTCCTGCCTTGGAATGCACGCCTAGTCTTCAGAGCCTTCCATGTCGATTACACACTTGTCAGATAATCTGGTTTTCAATGATGCATCCCATATGATCGGCCCATAAGGGACAACCCGACTGCCCGACGACCCCTTAATCTGGAACTCCCTCACTAAGTGAGCAACCTATATGATGCGAGCAACAACAATAACAAACAAGTAGCTAATACAAGTAAAGGTAAGAAGTAACCACAAGTGGAACCGATGAAGACGAGGATGTGTTTTCGAAGTTCCTTCCCTTTGAGGGGAAGTACATCTCCGTTGGAGAGGTGTGGAGGCAAATGCTCTGCAATATGCCACTAAGGCCACCGTATTATCCTCATGCCCTCACACAATGCAAGATGTTGTGATTCCACTAGTGGTTCCCTTGAAGGCGGCGACCGAACCTTTACAAACAAGGTTGGGTCAATCTCTACAAGTAAATTGGAGGCTCCCAACGAAACCACGAATCTTCACCACTATGGACTATGGCTTCGAGGTGACCTCTTCCGTCTAGGGTGCTCAAACACCCAAGAGTAACACGATCCGCGAGGGATTAATGTGGCGAACAAATTTTCTCTTGGTGGAAGTGTGGATCAAGGCCTTCTCCTCTAAACCCTAGAGCATCAACAAAAATTGATGGCTAGGGAGAGAGATCGGGCAAGTTTGAGCTTAGGAGCAACAATGGAGCTTGGAGAGGAAAAAGGTAAAGTCTCTTTGGGAAAGAAGACCTTTATTTATAATGGGAAGAAAACTTGTCGTTATTCCGCCCGAAGTCGCAACTAAGCGGTCGTACCGCGCAGGGGGCGGTACTTCCGCTTGCATGGAAGTACCGGCCACCATAGGTAACAAAACACAACCCGAGGGGGTGGTGTTCCGCCAAAGCGGTACTATGATACGTCCATTTTGCATCATGCTTTCATGTTGATATTTATCGCTTTATGGACTGTTATTATACTTTGTGGAACCTTACTTATGCCTTTTTTCTCTTATTTTGCAAGGTTTATTTGAAGAGGGAGAATACTGACAGCTAGAATTCTGGACCAGAAAAGGAGCAAGTCTGAGTCCTCTATTCTGCGCAACTCCAAATGCCCTGAAAATCAACGTGGATTTTTTTGGATTTTATAGAAAATATTGGGCTAAAGAAGTGTCAGAGGGGAGCAACCAGGGGCCCACAAGCTTGGTTGCCGCGGCCTACCCCCCTGGCCGCGGCAACAGGGCTTGTGGGCACCCTGGTGGCCCACTAGCCCCCCCTCTTTTTCTATATGAAGGGTTTCGTTCGGAAAAAAATCAGGGTGGAGCTTTTTCGTGGATTCTTCGCTGCCACAAGGCGGAACTTGAGCAGATCCAATCTAGAGCTCCGACAGGACGATCCTGTCGGGGAAACTTCCCTCCCGGAGGTGGAAATCGTCGCCATCGTCATCACCAACACTCCTCTCGTCGGAGGGGAGGCATCTCCATCAACATCTTCATCAACACCATCTCCTCTCCAAACCCTAGTTCATCTCTTGTAACCAATCTCGGTCTCGCGACTCCGATTGGTACTTGTAAGGTTGCTAGTAGTGTTGATTACTCTTTGTAGTTGATGCGAGTTCGATTAATTGGTGGAAGCGTTTATGTTCAGATCCTTGATGCTATTCAATACACCTCTGATCATTATTATGATTATGCTTTGTGAGTAGTTACTTTTGTTCCTGAGGACATGGGATAAGTCATGCTAATAATAGTCATGTGAATTTGGTATTCGTTCGGTATTTTGATATGTTGTATGTTGTTTTTCCTCTAGTGGTGTTATGTGAACGTCGACTACATAACACTTCACCATATTTGGGCCTAGAGGAAGGCATTGGGGAGTAGCAAGTAGATGATGGGTTACTGGAGTGACAGAAGCTTAAACCCCAGTCTATGCGTTGCTTCGTAAGGGGCTGATTTGGATCCACTAGTTTAATGTTATGGTTAGACGTTGTCTTAATTCTTCTTTCGTAGTTGCAGATGCTTGCGAGAGAGGTTAATCATAAGTGGGATTCTTGTCCAAGTAAGGGCGGTACCCAAGCGCCGGTCCACCCACATATCAAACTATCAAAGTAACAAACGCGAATCATATGAACATGATGAAACTAGCATGACAGAAATTCCCGTGTGTCCTCGGGAGCGTTTTTCCTCTTATAAGACTTTGGTCAGGCTTGTCCCTTGCTACAAAAGGGATTGGGACACTTTGCTGCACCGTTGCTACTACTTGTTACTTGTTACTTTTTGGTTGCTACGTTTCACCTCACTACACCATCACTTGTTACCGCTACTTTCAGTGCTTGCAGTTATTACCTTGCTGAAAACCGTTTATCAGAGCCTGCTCCTCCTCGTTGGGTTCGACACTCTTACATATCGAAAGGACTATGATTTATCCCCTATACTTGTGGGTCATCAAGACTCTTTTCTGGCACCGTTGCCGGGGAGTAAAGCGCCTTTGGTAAGTGGAATTTGGTAAGGAAATATTTATATACTCTGCTGAAATTTATTGTCACTTGTCACTATGGAAACTGTTCCTTTGAGGAGTTTGTTCAGGGTATCTTCACCACGAACGGAAGCACGAGGAGTTGTTCCTCAACCTGAGGTACCTACTGAAAATATCTTTTATGAAATTCCTTCGGGTATGCTTGAGAAACTGCTGGCTAATCCTTTTACAGGAGATGGATCTTCACATCCAGACTTCCATCTAATCTATGTAGATGAAGTTTGTGGTTTATTTAAGCTTGCAGGTTTGCCTGAGGATGAGGTAAAGAAGAAAGTCTTTCCTTTATCTTTGAAGGATAAGGGGTTGACATGGTATAGGCTATGTGATGATACTGGATCATGGGACTACAATCGGTTGAAATTGGAATTTCATCAAAAGTTTTTTCCTATGCATTTAGTACATCGTGATCGGAATTATATTTATAACTTTTGGCCTCGTGGCAGGGAAAGCATAGCTCAAGCTTGGGGGAGGCTTAAATCAATGCTATATTCATGCCCCAATCATGAGCTCTCGAGAGAAATTATTACTCAAAACTTTTATGCTCGGCTTTCCCATGAAGATCGTACCATGCTTGACACTTTGTGTATCGGTTCTTTTATGTAGAAAGATATTGACCACAAGTGGAATTTATTGGAAAGAATCAAACGTAACTCTGAAGATTGGGAGCTTGAAGAAGGTAAGGAGTCAGGTATGAATTTCCAGTTTGATTGTGTTAAATCTTTTGTTGAAACAAACACTTCTAGAGATTTTAGCACTAAGTATGGACTTGACTCTAAGATAGTAGCTTCTCTATGTGAATCTTTTGATGCTCATGTTGATCTTCCCAAAGAGAAGTGGTTTAAGTATCATCCTCCTGTAGAAATCAACATAGTTAAACCCAATCTAGTTGAGGAGGAAGTCATTGCCTTTAGTGATCCTATTGTTCCTTGTGCCTACGCTAAGAAACCACCTTACCCTGCTAGAAAAAAGGATTATTCTAAAGCTCCAACTGTGATACGTAGGGGTTACATTAGACCACTTGCACCCCCTGAGGAAATTAGAGTTGAACCTAGTGTTGCTATTATCAAAGATCTCTTAGACGAAGACATAGACGGGCATGTTATCAAATTCTGTGAGGACTCCGCTAGAATAGCTAAACCTCACGTGAAAGACAAGTACGGACCTGTAGTTGGCCTGCCCGTTGTTTCTGTCAAGATAGGAGATCACTGTTACCATGGTTTATGTGATATGGGTGCTAGTGTTAGTGCAATACCCCATTCCCTATATGATGAAATCAAAGATGAGATTGCACCTGCTGAGTTAGAACCCATCGATGTCACTATTACGCTAGCTAATAGAGACACTATCTGTCCTATGGGAATTGTGAGAGACATAGCAGTCCTGTGTGGTAAGACGAAGTATCCTACTGATTTCCTCATCCTTGCTACTTCACAAGATAGCTTTTGTCCCATCATATTTGGTAGACCCTTTCTCAATACTGTCAATGCTCACATTGATTGCATTAAACACACTGTCACTGTTAGTTTCGAGGGTGTGTCTCATGAATTTAACTTCTCCAAGTTTGGAAGACAACCCCATGAAAAAGAGTCGTCTGGTAGGGATGAAATCATTGCTCTTGCCTATATTGCCATACCTCCTACGGATCCTTTAGAGCAATATCTGCTTGAGCATGAAAATGATATGCATATGGATGAAAGAGATGAGATAGATAAAATTGTCTTAGAACAATATCCTATTCTCAAGAATAATCTGCCTGTTGAACTGCTTGGGGATCCTCCCCCACCAAAGGGTGATCCTGTGTTCGAGCTAAAACAGTTACCGGATACTCTTAAGTATGCCTATCTTGATGAGGAGATATATCCTGTTATTATTAGTGCTCACCTCTCGAATCACGAAGAGAAGAAGTTATTAAAAACTTTGAGGAAGCGTTGTGCTGCTATTGGATATACTCTTGATGATCTTAAGGGTATTAGTCCCACTCTATGTCAGCACAACATTAAAACCGATCCTGATTCTAAGCCAGTTGTCTTGCTTTCAACTTGAGCCAAGAAGACTTCATCATGTCTTGCTTTCAACTTAAGCCAAGAAGGAACAACAACATCAAGCTCAAGTGAAAGGGCTAACTCAAAGGTATCAGTTCCTTTGACGTCAGTTGCGCGGAGTGATGATCAGCGAATGAAAGTATACACTCAAGTATGGATCATCAGTACCCCTTTATGATTCTTGAGTCTTTAGGGATCCCGCACTGTTAAGAGGGGATCACAGGTTTTGCGATGAACTTGCTCAAACTACATCTCCACGGTTCTTGCTCAAACTATATCTCCATTGTTCTTGCTCAAACCAGATCTCCACTGTTCTGCTCAGACCACATCTCCACTGCTCTGCTGTTATCTGAAAACAGAACCAGTGCCTCGGACATCCGGCTTCCTCCGGACGTCCGAGGGCCGGACGACCGGCTGCTTCGGAAATCCGGAATCCTATACCAGAGAAATCAGAGCCATATAACTCGGACTTCCGGCTACCTCCGGACGTCCGAGGCCCGGATATCCGACCAACTTCGGTATTCCGGAACTATGCACCAGAGAAACTTGAGCCATATAACCAGGACTTCCGGCTCCCTCCGGACATCCGAGGGCCGGTCAAGGGTCGGACGACCGACAGGCTTCGGAAATCCGGAGCCCTATACCAGAAGAACTTGAGCCCTATAACTCGGATTTCCGGCTCCCTCCGGACGTCCGAGGGCCGGACGTCCGTCCCCTTTCGGAAATCCAGAACCTCCCATCAGTAGAAGTTGAGTCGAATAACTCGGATTTCCGGCCTTCTCCGGACGTCCGGTCGCTGTTCAATTCACAATATTTTCAGTGATATCTACACGCCTCGGACGATCGACCCCTGTCGGACGTCCGACCCTTCGCGGACGCCCGGACTTCCGGAAACTGTCGGACGTCCGGACCCTGTGTGACTTAAAATGTCCCCAACGCCTGTTTTTCTCTCCCCACTATAAATACCCCCCTCCCACTTCGTGAGAGGGCTGCCCAACATATCCTTATCCTCACAAGAACACACTTCTACCTCACACACATTTGCTCACACCAAATCTTAGATCCCAAGAGCATTTGTGAGCCCCTTTGAGAGTTGTTCCAATCAAAAGATAGATCGTCTCCCTCTCCTCCTCTCAACCCAAGTTATTTGAGATTTGAGCAAGTTTTGAGCATTCCCCGTGATCTTGTTACTCTTGGAGGTTGGAGACTCCTAGGCGGTAGGAGTTCTTCGGAGAGGAATCAATCCGTGTGATTACCCCCCGGAAAAGTTTGTGAGGGTTTGGAAGCCACCTCAAAGGCTTACCACTAGTGGTTAAGAAACGCCTTCGTCGTGTTATCTCAAAGAGAGAATAGGGTGAGCCTTCGTGGCGTTGGTGTGCCTTCGTGGTAACATCCACCTCTCTAACGGTGACTAGCTTCCCTCCAAGGAAGTGAACATCGGGATACATCTTCGTCTCAGTGACCTTGGTTATCCTTAACCCTAACTCCTTACTTGTGGTTTACTTGTGTTACTTGAGCATACATACATTGCATATTGTTTGTGCTCATTATATTGTGTTGGCTATTTCTTGTACAAGATTAATCATTCAAGCATACCCTCTATATCCACACGTTCATACTTGCAGCCTTTGATATATCGTGTGATATAGTGTGATCTAGTATCTTGTGTTGTTCACCTTCTTGTCGTGTGATATAGCTCAAGTAAGTTTGTGTAACTTACTTGTGCTTGTTAGTAACTGTATTGTGTCCATCTTGGTAGATCGTGTTGTTGATACACGTTGCAGTGCCTAGTGCATTTAGGATTTGTGCTTGACTAGTACCCTCTTAGTTTATTTCCGCATTAGTTTCAAGCCAAATCTGAAGAAGTTTTTAAATAGCCTATTCACCCCCTCTAGGCGTCATCGAGGTCTTTTCAATTGGTATCAGAGCTAGGTCTCTCTTTAATTAGGTTTCACGACCTAGAGAGTATCGATGTCGACTATTGGATTAGTGCACAATGGCATCTTTGACTTTGATGGCACAAATTATACCCTATGGAGAATTCGTATGCTTCATCACTTTTGGGCCATGGGCCCCCCAAATACTTTACGAATTGTTCTTGTAGGGATTGCCGACAAAAAGGATGATGCATCTTCATCTACTAATGAGATGTATCTTGATTGTGAGGCTTTTCTTGCCATTCATCGAACCATAAGTCCTGAAGTGTTTAAGTCTATCTCGACTTGCAAGTCAGCTCATGAAGTTTGGACTAAACTTGAAGATATATATGGTGGGTCCAATCTTGATGAAGACGGTATTATGATGAAGGAGTTGGTGCATGAGCTCTTCACTCTTTTTGATCTTAAAGAGTCCACCACTACTTCCATATCCGATTGCTTGCACACCTCAGCATCTTCAATCTCACAAGGTAATGACATGGTGAGTGAAGAAATATATGTTGATGAAAATGTCATAGCCTCTATGGACACGAGCATATCTAGCACCACACATAGTGTAAATTATTGTGCTGTTAGGTCATGCATTTCACCTAAAGATCCCTCGACAAATGTCTGTGGTGATATGCCTGCTTCCTCGTGTCCTCTTGATCAAAATATCTTGTTTCTCCCTAGTTGCTCTATGACTAATCATTTAAGGGAAATCAAGAAATATGAAGTACTTTTGACTAATGAAGAATCTGATTCACCAAAAGAATCATCATCAACTCCTCCAGTTCACATGTGCCTCATGGCAAGAGGTAATAATGAGGTATCATCTTCCCTGTGCAATAACGATGATATTTGCGATGAGGATGATGATGATGACTTGACTGAAAATATCTATGTGATCAGTAAAATTCTTCATAAAGCTAAAAATAACGCTCTTCAAATATTCCAAAATGTTCTTGCTTACTTTGAAAATTGTAATGATTCACTTAATCATGAACAAGCTAAACGTGAACAACTTGAACATGAACTTGAGAAGAGTCATCAAGCATGTAGAGACTTAAGATCTTCAAACCTGACCTGCGGGCCCCTGGGGTCAGCGTCAGCGGCTGCGCGCGCTGGCTGCCCCAGGACACCGACAGGTGGGCTCCACCTGTCGGGTCCTTCTCCTACCTCTGGCCAAAGAGGTGGAGATGGACGCCGGCGAGGCTGCCGTTGTCCTCAGGCCTATCTAGGAACGGGAACGGGTTCCTCGTGCCTCCGCCTACCTGCTCGTGGTCGGGACGTCACCGGAGGTGGTCAGGGTCGCCGGCGATGAGGTGCTCGTGGCGGAAGGGTTTCGGGTTCGTGTTGAACTAGGGGCTAGAGGTATGGATTTGCTCGGGAGAGTTAGGGGAAACGTTCCTGGTGTCGAGGGGAGTGAAATGAGAGGTCGGGCAGCGCAGGAGCCGACGTGTAGCCGGAGATCAACCGGAGCTCCGAGGCGGAGGGGCCTCGGTCGATCTCGAGCACCGGGGCTCTGCGAGCTTGATTGGGCGGCTAGGGAGTGTTTACTGGTTGTGCTGAAGCTGCTTGGAGGGTGCTGGAGTGCCGGGGGGTCTATTTATAGGCCAACGACGGTGACCCGACTCGGGCACGCCGGTGACTCACCGTGGCACGCGTGCAAGCATAGTGAGGTGCTGGCCGCGAAACCACAGGTTCGGGACGTGGTTTAGGGCCTCCTGATGCAACGACCGTAGAGGGAAAGTGAGTGGGGACGAGCTGCAGCGACCGTGCATGTTCGGCCACGTCGGGCGCGCACGGGCATGCGTCGCCTGAGCTCCTGCGCGAGGGGGAGAGGGTCCCTGGGGTAGCTGTGCACTGAGGGGCTATCGAGGGAGCGTTTGGACACTACTGGGGAGGCTGGGACCGGCCGGAGCGTCGGCCCCTTGGGGGTGGCTCTCTGCAACGCGCCTAGAGCGCAGTTTTGGCATGCCACGGCATGCTGGCTCGCTCTGGGGCACTTGGGACGTGTCCTCCATGTCTTGAGTGTTGCTGGGAGTGTGCCTAGTTGCTGTGGTTTAGTGGGAGCTCGAGCTGGTCAAGGGAGCAAGGAACACTAGTGTTGCCAGTACTGTCCTGCAGCTCAAATTGGAGTTCTTGTCACTTGTGCTTGGAATTGGGGAGGGGCTGGTTGACTGGGTGCTCGGGGTGTTCTGGTGCTCTAACCCACCAAGTTTGGGGCCCCATTGGGTAAAACAGTGGCTAGGAAGGTTTTTACCTTCCTGTCAGTAGGTGTTCGACAGTGACTTGGGGTGCTTCCACTCCACGACTGTAAATGAAATTTAACAGGTTTGGTCTTGGGGTAAAAACATGGGGTTCCACCAAATATGAGCTCCATTGAACAAGTTTGGCTTTGCAAACTTGAAAATGTCTCAAAGTGACCAGTACTGTCCCTTACAAAGGAAGTGTGGTCAAACAGAGTCTCACAAATCCCATTTTTGGTGTGGAGTCCTCATTTGGGGTGTTAAACACATCTGCAAAGTTTCAGCTCCATTGGAGAAACCTTGCAATGTAGAGTTGTTCCAACTCTACTCTGGACAGAGAGGGTTTTGGGCTCTCTAAGTGCACTTACCCACCTTGGATCAAGGTGAGATTTTAGGTGAGCACCTAATATGGTTTGGGAGGGCTCCTGTAATTTTATGGGAATTTACTGAGATACTTTCCTTTGGAAACATCTCAAAAAGCTAAAATAGACAGAAATGGTTTTCAGGGTTTTACTCAAATAATATTAATATAAAATAGGGTTGAAAATCTTATGTATGGAAAATATATGTCCTTCTGAGCTTCGATGAATTTACTCAGAATTTTCTAAGGCAGGAAAGAAATTTTCCTTGTGGAATTATCATTACTGGCCTTAGAAATAGACATAGATATAAAATAGGAAAATAATATTTTAAATCACCAAATAATGTTTTTAATGAATGAAAATGATATTAGGATCAGATCACCAACTTTAGTTAGAAGTGCCACTTGGCTTCATGAGCTAGTAGTGTATCCCAACATGATGAAGGTGATCTTGATGTAAAGGAAAAAGGGTTTTTGATGAGAGCAAAATAATAAGTTTTTCATGGGTTTGAGTCATCACACAAGCAAGCATACACTCAAACAAGGGTTGACATTGCACTCACAACATTATTTGAAAAAGTTTTAACAAGCTCTGATTTTTGCAACACAGAAAACTTGGGATGAAAAACAGGGTGTGACACTAGTAGTCCCCAGGATATGATCTACTACTTCTCTGACAAATATTTTCCTGCCCATAAGAAACAAGCTGCCTTGCAGGAAATTTATAACTTTGTGCAAGTTGAAGAAGAGAGTCTCCCACAAGCTTGGTGGAGGCTTGTCCAGCCGCTGAATGCTTTGCCTGGTCATCCTCTTGAGAAAAATGAAATACTTGATATCTTCTATAATTGACTAACCGATGCTTCTAGGGACCATCTAGAGAGTTGTGTTGGTTGTGTTTTCAAGGAACGAACAGTGGAACAAGTTGAGATTCTATTGAATAATATCTTGTGCAATGAGAATGCTTGGACTATTCTCGAACCACCTCCGAGGCCAACTCCGAAGAAAAGAGGTATTCTATTCCTCAGTCCTGAAGATATGCAAGAAGCTAAGAAATCTATGAAAGAGAAAGGCATTAAATCTGAAGATGTCAAAAATCTACCACCTATCGAGGAGATCCATGGTCTTGATAACCCGACACAGGTAGTAGAGGTAAATTCTCTTCGTAGATTCAATGAGAGTGATATTCCTTTTGATAAACCTGCTAGCTTATGCTTAGATGAATTTGATAACTTTGTTGCCAAACAACAAAGTTTCAATGATTATGTTAGCACACAATTGGAACAGAATGCTCATATGCTTAGTCATTAAGTGCTTGTGTGGATAGAAATGTCAATGATCTTAAGCTCTCGAGTAAACATGCCTCTATGGTTACTACTCAGGTAGAACAAGTACTTAAGGCTCAAAATGGCTTGCTCAATGAGCTGAATGACAATTCTGTTAGAGTCGTCACTAGAGGTGGAAGAATGACCCAGGAACCTTTGTATCCTGAGGGTCATCCTAAGAGAATTGAACAAGATTATCAAGGAGTTAGCACTGATGCACCTAGTCATCCTAGGAAGAAAAAGAAAGATGATAGGAACTTGCATGCTAGCAAACCTACTCTGTTACACCTCAGAATCCAAATGATATCTCTGTTTCGGATGCCGAAACACAATCTGTTGATGAACATGAGACTAGTGATAACATTGATAGTGGTGTTCATGATGATGCTCAACCTAGCAATGATAAGGATATGGAGATTGATCTTGTTGATCTTGATAACCCACAACCTAAGAATAGGAGATACGATAAGAATGACTTGATTGCTAGGAAGCATGGTAAAGAAAGGGAACCATGGGATCAGAAACCCATGCCCTTTCCTCCCAAATCATCCAAGAAAAAGGATGATGAGAATTTTGAGCGATTTGTTGAAATGATTAGACCTGTCTTTCTAGAAATTCGTTTGACAGATATGCTCAAAATGTCTCTGTATGCTAAGTACATGAAGGATATTGTGACTAATAAGAGGAGGATGCCTGAGGTTCAGATTTCCACCATGCTTGCCAATTACACCTTCAAGGGTGGAACTCCTAAGAAACTAGGTGATCCCGGAGTGCCCACTATACCTTGCTCCATGAAAGGCAATTACGCTAGAACTGCTTTATGCGATATTGGAGACGGTGTTAGTGTTATGCCTCTCTCTCTTTATCGTAGACTTGAATTGGATAAGTTGACACCCACTGAAATCTCCTTGCAAATGGCCGACAAATCAACTGCTTTCCCTATCGGCATTTGCGAGGATGTGCCTGTTGTGGTTGCTAACGTTACTATCTTAACAGACTTTGTTATTCTGGATATTCCCGAGGATGATGCCATGGCGGTCATCCTTGGAAGACCCTTTTTAAACACTGCAGGGGCTGTTATGGATTGTAACAAAGGCAATGTCACTTTCCATGTCAATGGTAATGAGCATACGGTGCACTTTCCAAAGAAACAATATCGAGTACATTGCATGAATGCTATTGAAAAAACTTCATCGATTCTTACTGGGATCTTTGAATGCCCTATACCTACTGTCAAGATGAAGTATGATTTGCTTGTTGGGTATATGCACATCCCCAATGAGGTAACCTAGTGACTATTCGAAAATTCTCTGTTTTTTATGCGATTCGAAAAAGTTTGTCAAGGAGACTTGATCAACCTCATTGACGGATTTATTTTGATGACCATGAGATGGCTGAATCTAGGAGTCACAACCCTCTGTTCCAAACCTTTACCTTGGGTTGCTTAGAAGAAAAATGATAGATTTAGCTTTAGTTTTCCCTGTTTTCTCCGTTTTGCGTCCCGTAGAAAAGTGTCCCGAAAATAGAAGTTCTTCAATTGCCCTGAAAATCAAGTATGATTTTTTCTGGAATTTTTGAAAAATTCTAAGACGGAGAGCTAGTCACGGGGATGCACCAGTGGGCCACAAGCCCAGGAGGCGCGGGCACCCCCCTGGCCGCGCCTACCAGGCTTGTGGGGCCCACGTGGCCCCCCTCCACTTATTCTAGCTCCCATCTCCTTCTCCTACTTCTAGAAAAATTCATTCTACAGCTCAAACCCGTGTTCTGGCTCTTCTTGCTGTGATTTTCGATCTCCTTGTGCAAAGCCCCATTCACCAAACTGTTTTGGGGGAATTGTTCCTTGGTATGTGACTCCTCCATTGGTCCAATTAGTTTTTGCTCTAGTGCCTTATTCGTTGCGTATTATTGCTGCCTTGGTGACCCTGTTCTTGAGCTTTGCATGCTAATTTTAGCTGGTCCCAAGTGGTTTTGATGCATGATATGGCCTCTAGGCACTTGTTGGAGTAGTTGCTATGAGTTTCGTTGAGGCTTGTTTACTTTTCCTTTGAGTCACTAAAAATTTCAAAATTTCAGAGATAGAAAAAGGAAAAGATGAGGAGGTTCCTAAGAGGCTCTTCAAGCCGTGAACCCAAGGATGATGAAAATGAGAAGAAGAAACCCAAGTATCTGGTCCCCCGAGTTGCAGAAGTTCGAGCATGCGAGTGGCCAAGCGATGTGTTCTTACGTGTCGTCGGACTTTATGAGGATTTTTATTACTTGGTGGAGAACGCAGGCCTTACCGCATTTGCCGAAGATAAGTGTCCACAATACCTCCTCCTCACTAATATTTTTGTGCAAAGCTTTAATTTTCATCCAAGGAAGAATCCTCCTATGGTTGAGTTCAAGTTATATGATATTCCCCAGCGCATGCCACTTCATGATTTTTGCTATGTCTGCAAATTACCTTATGTTGGGGATATTCATGAACCTCGTCCACGGGACTTGGAGGCTTTCATTGATACTATTGTTGTAGGAGAGGAGAGAGGAGTATCTTGCGCTAGAGTTGCTAGCATACATTTTCCCGTGCTTCGGTACTTCTCATAATTCATGGGAAAATGTTTGATTGGCCGTGGAAAGCTGGAGCTCTCAGCTCCCCAGATCTTGCGCTCTTGCGCGAAGCTCTTTATAATGATAAAACTTATAGCTTGGGCGCTATAGTGGCTCAACGGTTGAACATGAACCGTACTAAAGGTGTTGTTTATGGAGGTATCTATGCTACCCGTCTTGCTAGATGATACGTCTCAAACGTATCTATAATTTTTGATGGTTTCACGCTGTTATCTTGTCTTCTTTGGACGTTATGTACCTTTTATATCTTTTTTGGGACTAACTTATTAATTCGTTGTCAGGTGCCAGTTCCTGTTTTTTCTATGTTTTTGACTCTTTTTAGATCTGATTTTGGAACGGAGTCCAAACAGAATAAAAACCCCGAAATGATTTTTCCCGAACGGAAGAAGATCAGGGGGCCTTTGGGCCAAGCCAGGTGGGCTCCAGGGAGCCCACAAGCCCCCACTCCGCCACCAGGGGGAGGCGGCAGTGTCAGGGCTTGTGGCCTCCCTAGCCGCCCCCTGACCTAGATCCTTGGCCTATATATTCCCAAATATTCATCAAAAAATCAGGGGAGCCTCGAAAATACTTTTCCGCCGCCGCAAGCTTCCGTTTCCGCGAGATCTCATCTGGAGACCCTTCCCGGCGCCCTGCCGGAGGGGACTCTGGAGTTGGAGGGCTTCTTCATCATCATCATCGCCCCTCCAATGACTCGTGAGTAGTTCACTTCAGACCTACGGGTCCGTAGTTAGTAGCTAGATGGCTTCTTCTCTCTCTTGGATCTTCAATACAAAGTTCTGCATGATCTTCATGGAGATCTATCCGATGTAATCTTCTTTGGCGGTGTGTTTGTCGAGATCCGATGAATTGTGGATTTGTGATCAGATTATCTATGATATATATTTGATTCTTTGCTGATTTCTTATATGCACGATTTGATATCCTTGTAAGTCTCTCCGAGTCTTGGGTTTTGTTTGGCGAACTAGATCTATGATTCTTGCAATGGGAGAAGTGCTTGGTTTTGGGTTCTACCATGTGGTGACCTTTCCTAGTGACAGTAGGAGCAGCAAGGAACACATCAAGTAGTTGCCATCAAGGGTAAAAAGATGGGGTTTTTATCATTGGTTTGAGATTATCCCTCTACATCATGTCATCTTGCTTAAGGCGTTACTCTGTTCTTATGGACTTGATACACTAGATGCATGCTGGATAGCGGTCGACGTGTGGAGTAATAGTAGTAGATGCAGAAAGTATCAGTCTACTTGTTTTGGACGTGATGCCTATAGATATAATCATTGCATAGATAACATCACGACTTTGCGCAGTTCTATCAATTGCTCGATAGTAATTTGTTCACCCACCGTCTACTTGCTTTCATGAGAGAAGCCACTAGTAAACACTACGGCCCCCGGGTCTATTCACATCCATCGTTTACACCTCCGCTTTTACTTTGCTTTGTTACTTTGTTGCTTTGAGTTCTCACTTGGAAAACAATCTATAAGGGATTGACAACCCCTTCATAGCGTTGGGAGCAAGCTTTTGTGTTTGTGCAGGATCTTGAGATACTCCTCCAATGGATTGATACCTTGGTTCTCAAACTGAGGGAAATACTTACCACCGCTGTGCTACATCACCCTTTCCACTTTGAGGGAACACCAACGCAAGGCTCCAAGGCCACGGGGGAAATCCTTTGCATACTTGCCTAGGAAGTCCCTTAAGGCGTAGCCGCAGCTGAAGGATTCCTGGTGCCGTCGACACGACAATTTCTGGCGCCGTTGCAAGGAAGCACAGCTGACATCAGAAGTATTTCTGGCGTCGTTGCCGGGTAGGAGGATCAAGTCAATAATAGTCTCCCGTCAATGTGCCAATTTCTGGCGCCGTTGCCAGGGAGGAGAAATCAAGATCTATCCAAGTAGGTCTCACAAACTCTTCTCTTGCATTTACTTTTGTTGCCAGTTGCCTCTCGTTTTCCTCTCCCCCACTTCACATTTGTCGTTTCCATTTGCCTTTCTCCTTTGCTGTTTTCTTTTGCCTTTGTCGTTTCCCTTTGCCGGTTTTCTCGCTTGCTTGTGTGCCATGTGCCTTCAATATGCTTGCATCTTCGTTTGTTAATCTCTTTAAGAGACCCACTTATGTGGAACGAATTGCTAGTGAGTTGAGGACACTTGACTATCTTTATGGAGTTTTGCTTGAGATGCGTGAATCTGAAAATCGTGATGAAGAAATTCATGAAGTGATTCACGAGGGCTCCTTGGATGAAAAGCATGATTGCAATGGTTTCACTATAAATCCTATTAGTGAAAATCATGCTAAACATATACAAAACCCTAAGCTTGGGGATGCTAGTTTTGCTTTGTCTACTACTTGTTGCAATAATCATGACTGGGGTGATGATCTTTCTTATGATCTTGAAAATTTGTTCAAACCTCATGATATTTGCAACAATACTGAAAGTGGGATTGGAGAAGTCATAACTTTATTTGATGATAATCCCACTATTTTTGAAGAGCGTCAACTTTGCACGCATGTGGATCATGAAAAGAATATCCTATGGGATAGCTATATCGTCGAATTTGAATATGATCCCACATGTAATTGCTATGAGAGAGGAAAATATTTTGGTAGAAACTTTCATGTTACCAAATCACCTCTCGTGATGTTGAGATTGCTCTTGTCTCTTTCTTCTTCCTTGCATATGGGAACTATTGGTTGTCTTGCCAATTTGTTTCCCTATAAAATGCCTATGCATAGGAAGTATGTTAGACTTAGATGTGATTTTCACATGCTTTAGGATGCTCTCGTTGTGCTTCAATTCTTGTCTTTTGTGAAGAGCATCATTGAATGCCTAGCTAAGGGCGTTAAACAAAAGCGCTTGTTGGGAGGCAACCCAACGAACCTATCCTTTTTCTTTCTGTTTTGTGTTTTCCACACTTTCATAATTCTGTTATGATTGTGTTTTTTGTGTTTCTTTTTGCGTTTTTGCCAAGCAAAACCGTTATGATTAGTCTTGGGGATGATAGTTTGGTCATGCTCGAAAAGACAGAAACTTTCTGCTCACGAAACAAAATTTCATTTTTTTCTGTAAGAGCTTTTGAGTTTATTCCTTTTGCTGCTGATTTCTATGCAAATTCTTCAGAATGTCGTAATTTTTCAGAATTTTTTGAGTACCAGAGGTATACAAAATATACAGATTGCTACAGACTGGTGTGTTGTTAACAGATACTGTTTTTGTTGTGTTGGTTGCTTATTTTGATGAAACTATGGATAGTATCATGGGGTATTAGCCATGTAAGATTGAAATTACAGTAACCCAACATCAGCACAAGTAGAATTTAAGTTTGCTACAGTACCTAAGGAAGTGGTGGTTTGCTTTCTTGTACTAATGTTATCACGAGTTTCTGTTTAAGTTTCGTGTTGTGAAGTTTTCAAGTTTTGGGTTAAGTTCTTATGAACAAAGAGATAAAAGAGTGGCAAGAGCTCAAGCTTGGGGATGCCCAAGGCACCCCAAGAGATTCAAGGATGTCGTAAAAGCCTAAGCTTGGGGATGCCCCGGGAAGGCATCCCCTCTCTCGTCTTCAATCCATCGGTAACGTTACTTGGGGCTATATTTTTATTCACCACATGTTATGTGTTTTTGCTTGGAGCGTCTTGTATTGTAGGAGTCTTTTTATTTTGTTGTGTCACAATAATCCTTGCTGCACACCTAGAGAGAGATATGCACACACCGTGATTTTGTCGAGCTTCACTTATATCTTTTGGTAGACAATTCAGCTCACATGTGCTTCACTTATATCTTTTGAGCTAGATACTTTTGCTCCATGTGCTTCATTTATATCTTTTAGAGCACAGTGGTGCGTGGCTTGGTATTTGATCTATGCTTTTAAAGTAGTCTCAAAAGGGGTAGTTATCCAAAGGGATACGAAAACTTCCACCTTCATGTGCATTGAATAGTTAGAGAAGTTTGATTCATCTCAATTAGTTTTGAGTTGTGGTTATGGTAATATTGAAGTTATGCTAGTAAGGTGTTGTGGATCTAGAAATACTTGTGTTGAAGTTAGTGATTCCCGTAGCATGCACGTATGATGAACCGCTATGTGATGAAATCTGAGCATGATTAGTTTATTGATTGTCATCCTTTGCGTGGCGGTCGGGATCGCGCGATGGTTTATACCTACCAACCCTTCCCCTAGGAGTATGCGTTGAATGCTTTGTTTCGATTACTAATAAAACTTTTGCAACAAGTATATGAGTTCTTCATGACTAATGTTGAGTCCATGGTTTAGATGCACTTTCACCTTCCACCATCACTATCTTCTTAGTGTCGTGCAACTTTCGCCGGTGCACAAACCCACCATTAGCCTCCCTCAAAACAGCCACAATACCTACTTACTATGGCTTTTTCAAAGTCATTCCGAGATATATTGCCATGCAACTTCCACCATGACATGTGCCACCACGTCTACATTGCCATTGCATGATCGTGAGATAGCTAGCATGATGTTTCCATCAATGTCTATGCCATGCTAGATCATTGCCACGGTACACTACCGAAGGCATTCCATATAGAGTCATAGTTGCTCTAAGTTTTGAGTTGAAAGTGTGATGATCATTATTAATGGAGCATTGTCCCATGTGAGGAAATAAAAGAGGCCAAAGAAGCCCACCAAAGAAAAAGAGGCCAAAGAGCCCACCATATAAAAAAAGAGAAAACGAGAGAAGGGACAATGGTACCACTTTTTCCACACTTGTGCATATTAAGCACCATGATCTTCATGATTGAGAGTCTCTCGTTTTGTCACCACCATATAGATAGTGGGAAATTTTCATTATATAACTTGGCTTGTATATTCCAATGATAGGCTTCCTCAAAATTTCCTTAGGTCTTCGTGAGCAAGCAAGTTGGATGCACACCCACTAGTTTTCTTTAAGAGCTTTCACATACTCGTAGCTCTAGTGCATCATTTGTATGGCAATCCCTATTCACTCACATTGATATATATTGATGAGCATCTCCGCACCTCATTGATATGCCTAGTTAATGTGACTATCTTCTCCTTTTTTGTCTTGCAACTTCCACCACATTCCACACCATCCATAGTGCTATAACCATGGCTCACGCTCATGTATTGCGTGAGAGTTGAAAAGGTTTGAGAAAGTAAAGGTGTGAAACAATTACTTGGCCAATACCGGGGTTGTCCATGATTTAAATTCATTGTGCAATGATGATAGAGCATACCCAGACTATATGCTTTTGTAGGGATAACTTTCTTTTGGCCTTGTTATTTTGAAAGTTTATGATTACCTTGCTAGTTTGCTTGAATTATTATTGTTTCTGCGTCAATAGAAAAATATTGTTTTGAATCTAATGGATCTGAACATTCACGTCACATAAGAGGAATTACAAAGGACACCTATGCTAGGTAGCATGAAAGCATCAAAAATTCATTCTTTGTCACTTCCCTACTCGAGGACGAGCGGGAGTTAAGCTTGGGGATGCTTGATACATCTCAAACGTATCTATATTTTTGATGGTTTCACGCTGTTATCTTGTATTCTTTGGACGTTTTATGTACCTTTTATATCTTTTTTGGGACTAACTTATTAATTCAGTGCCAAGTGCCAGTTCCAGTTTTTTCTGTGTTTTTGACTCTTTTCAGATCTGATTTTGGAACGGAGACCAAATAGAATAAAAACCACGAAATGATTTTTTTCCCGAACGGAAGAAGATCAGGGGGCCTTTGGGCCAAGCCAGGTGGGCTCCAGGGAGACCACAAGCCCCCACTCCGCCACCAGGGGGAGGCGGCGGTGTCAGGGCTTGTGGCCTCCCTGGCCGCCCCCTGACCTAGATCCTTGGCCTATATATTCCCAAATATTCAGCAAAAAATCAGGGGAGCCTCGAAAATACTTTTCCGCCGCCGCAAGCTTCCGTTTCACGACGCCCTGCCGGAGGGGACTTTGGAGTTGGAGGGATTCTTCATCATCATCATCGCCCCTCCAATGACTCGTGAGTAGTTCACTTCAGACCTACGGGTCCGTAGTTAGTAGCTAGATGGCTTCTTCTCTCTCTTGGATCTTCAATACAAAGTTCTCCATGATCTTCATGGAGATCTATCCGATGTAATCTTCTTTGGCGGTGTGTTTGTCGAGATCCGATGAATTGTGGATTTGTGATCAGGTTATCTATGATATATATTTGAGTCTTTGCTGATTTCTTATATGCATGATTTGATATCCTTGTAAGTCTCTCCGAGTCTTGGGTTTTGTTTGGCCAACTAGATCTATGATTCTTGGAATAGGAGAAGTGCTTGGTTTTGGGTTCTACCATGTGGTGACCTTTCCCAGTGACAGTAGGGGCAGCAAGGCACACATCAAGTAGTTGCCATCAAGGGTAAAAAGATGGGGGGTTTATCATTCGTTTGAGATTATCCCTCTACATCATGTCATCTTGCTTAAGGCGTTACTCTGTTCTTATGGACTTAATACACTAGATGCATGCTGGATAGCGGTCGACGTGTGGAGTAATAGTAGTAGATGCAGAAAGTATCGGTCTACTTGTTTTGGACGTGATGCCTATAGATATAATCATTGCATAGATATCGTCGCGACTTTGCGCGGTTCTATCAATTGCTCAACAGTAATTTGTTCACCCACCGTCTACTTGCTTTCATGAGAGAAGCCACTAGTAAACACTACGGCCCCCGGGTCTATTCGCATCCATCGTTTACACCTCTGCTTTTACTTTTCTTTGTTACATTGTTACTTTCAGTTCTGACTTGGCAAACAATCTATAAGGGATTGACAACCCCTTCATAGCATTGGGAGCAAGCTTTTGTGTTTGTGCAGGATCTTGAGATACTCCTCCACTAGATTGATACATTGGTTCTCAAACTGAGGGAAATACTTACCACCGCTATGCTACATCACCCTTTCCGCTTCGAGGGAACACCAACGCAAGGCTCCAAGGCCACGGGGGAAATCCTTTGCATACTTGCCTAGGAAGTCCCTTAAGGCGTAGCCGCAGCTGAAGGATTCCTGGTGCCGTCGACACGACAATTTCTGGCGCCGTTGCAAGGGAAGCAAAGCTCACATCACTAGACACTTTGAGATACCTATTAGACTGCACGAGGAATAAGAGATTCTTCTTCCAGAGAGATATCTAGATAATGATAGCATGGTTCGCCATGACTTTCTTGATAAAGATATAAATAAGAGGATGATTTATAACCTGGTATTTAGTCAGGGTACTCATGAGACTATTACCTTGCCTGCTCCTTCTTTGTTCAATCTTCATCTAGGCATGTACATTATTATGCCCTCGGACATCTACGCATATTAGGGCATAGCGCCAACACATGCGCCCGTGCCCGAGCTACCAGTCGAGTACCAGACGCCAGTTTATCAGTGGGAGCCACAGGAGCTCACCCAGCAGTGGCACCCTCAGTACACTCCGGAGTACCCCAGAGACGGTTACTTCCCACCTTGGGAGTAGACCAACTTAGGCCAAAAGCCAAAGCTTGGGGGAGTACGTGTTTCTCACCGACTTTATATTCTTGCTTACACTTTCACTTTGATAGTCGGTGTTCACACCCTGCCACTGTATCATCCGTGCTAGTTTATTTCTTTTTCTCGCTTTCTTCTCGTGTGTTTGTCTAGTTTGAGAAAACCCAAAAATATTTCATGTTCTTCTTTTGCTTGTTGGCAGCTTTCCCGTGTAAATAGTTTTCTTTTTATTTGGGTCAAGGTAGAAGACCATGGTTACAATGTTTAGTGGCTCTCACATGCATATCAGTTTATCTGGCAAAGAGCCATATTACTTTGTATTCTCCTTTGTGTTTGCTTGCAGATTCCAGCTTAGTCCAATGCACGAACGCTCTTATTATTGTTCACATAATTCGGTCGTGCAAGTGAAAGGCAATAATGACGATATATGATGAAGTGACTAAGCCTGGAAAAGCTGGTATGAACTCGATCTATTTTGATTTTGTAAATATGACTAGCTCATAGTTCCTAATTCAGCTTTGTTATGAGAGAAACATGTTTTCAATGACAACTTAGAGATCATAGTTTCTGATGCCATGCTTAATTAGCTAGGAGCTTATAATGGTTTGTCTTGGATGCCAACATGAATTTCATGATGATTATGATGTAGTATGATAGGATGATATCCTCCTTTGAATGATTCAAGTGGCTTGACTTGGCACATGTTTACGCATGTAGTTGAAACAAGATCAACATAGCCTCTATGATATTCATGTTTATGGTGATTTATGTCCTGCTCATGCTTGCACTCAATGTTGGTTAATTTCAATGCATCTTGATGACTATTGTCGCTCTCTAGTTGGTCGCTTCCCAGTCTTTTGCTAGCCTTCACTTGTACTAAGCGAGAATACTGCTTGTGCATCCACTTCCATAAACCCAAAGTTATTCCATGTGAGTCCACCATACCTATCTATATGTGGTATCTACCTGCCGTTCCAAGTAAATTTGCATGTGCCACTCTCTAAACCTTCAAGTAATAATCTGTTTTGCATGCCCGTACCGCTCATGTGGTGACAAGGGGCGATCAGTATCTTCCATGCTAGGTGTGTTATCCTCGATATGTGTTTATTCACTATCACTCACGAGAAAGGGGCCAGTAATTGGAATGCCCAGTTCCATGCTCAAATCGAAAAGATAATTGCAAACAAAACTCCCTTTGGATTGTTGTTGGTATGGACGGCACCCGAGTATTTGGCTAGTCATGGAGTGTGATTGATCGGTGGTGGGGGAGTCAAAACTTTACTTTTCTGTTTGGGAACCGCCTATAGTATGTGTAGCATGGAAGATGGTGAAAACTCTTGGTCATTGTGTTGACAATGAAAGCATGCCACCCAAAATTATTTATCTCTGTTTAAAAGCTTGAGCTCTGGCACCTATGCAAATCAATGCTTCGCTCTGCGAAGGGCCTATCTATTTATGTTTCTATTGAGTCATCCTCTTCTTTCAAAAAGCACCAATTAGAGAGCACCTCTGTCATTTTTATGCTTTGCTTTTAATTGATATTGAGTATGACTGTGACTGGATCTTCTTTGCCATGAATTACAATGTTCAGTCAGCCCTTGGTCTTTGAAGGTGCTCTGCATTTATGTTTTGCGGTCTCAGAAAGAGGTAGCAAGGTACCATTTGTTCATATTGCTTCATGATTGTTTTGATTGAACTGTTGACGTTTGAAACTTATTATTATTGGTCCCTGTTGATTATGCCAGTTATATGAGTTTACCATGAGACCTAAATATCATTGCTTATGTGGTTAGCTTATGATCTTGCTGAAAATCAAAATATGAGTTAGACATAATTGCAACAACAAGATCAAACAGAGTTCGTAAACATTTTCTTTTGTCTCTTTCAGTTTGTCAACTGAATTGCTTGAGCACAAGCAAGGCTTTAAGCTTGGGGGAGTTGATACGTCTCCATCATATCTACTTTTCCAAACTCTTTTGCCCTTGTTTTGGACTCTAATTTGCATGATTTGAATGGAACTAACCTGGACTAACGTTGTTTTCACCACAATTGCCATGGTGTTGTTTTTGCACAGAAATAAAAGTTCTTGGAATGACCTGGAAATTTACGAGGATTTTTTGTGGAATATATAAAAAATACTGGCGCAAGAATCAACCGGAGACGTGGAGCGAGGAGCCCACAAGCCCAGGAGGCGCGCCCCCGTGGCCGCGCCTAGCAGGCTTGTGGGGCCCTCAAGGCTCCACCGCCTCCAACTCCAGCTCTATTTAGTCCCTTTCGTCCGAGAAAAAATCAAGGTGGAGAGTTCATCGCGTTTTACGATACGGAGGCGCCGCCACTACCTGTTCTTCCTCTGGAGGGCAGATCTGGAGTCCGTTCTGGGCTCCGGAGAGGGGAGATCGTCGCCATCGTCATCACCAACCTTCCTTCATCGCCAATTCCATGATGCTCTTCATCGTTTGTGAGTAATCTCATCATAGGCTTGCTGGACGGTGATGGGTTGGATGAGATCTATCATGTAATCAAGTTAGTTTCGATGGGGATTGACCCCTAGTATCCACTATGTTCTGAGATTGATGTTGCTACTACTTTGCTATGCTTAATGCTTGTCACTAGGGCCAGAGTGCCATGATTTCAGATCTGAACCTATTATGTTCTCGTCAATATATGTGTGTTCTTGATCCTATCTTGCAAGTTGTAGTCACCTACTATGTGTTATGAACCGGCAAGCCCGGAGTGACAATAGCCGGAACCACTCCCGGAGATGACCATAGTATGAGGAGTTCATGTATTCACTAAGTGCTAATGCTTTGTTCTGGTTCTCTATTAAAAGGAGAACCTTAATATCCCGTAGTTTCCATTAGGACCCCACTGCCACGGGAGGGATGGACAATAGATGGCATGCAAGTTCTTTTCCCTAAGCACGTATGACTATATACGGAATGCATGCCTACATAACATTGACGAACTGGAGCTAGTTACATATCTCCCCATGTTATAACTGTTGCATGATGAATGTCATCCGGCATAATTATCCATCACCGATCCAATGCCTACGAGTCTTTTTGTTGGAATTATGCCCTAGAGGAAATAATAAATATAGTTATTATTATAATTCATGTATCAAGATAATCGTTTATTATCCATGCTATAATTGTATTGAATGAAGACTTATATACATGTGTGGATACATAGACAAAACACTATCCCTAGCAAGCCTCTAGTTGGCTAGCCAGTTGATCAAAGATAGTCAGGGTCTTCTGATTATATACAAGGTGTTGTTGCTTGATAACTGGATCACGTCATTAGAAGAATCACGTGATGGACTAGACCCAAACTAATAGACGTAGCATGTTGATCGTGTCATTTTGTTGCTACTGTTTTCTGCGTGTCAAGTATTTGTTCCTATAACCATGAGATCATATAACTCACTGACACCGGAGGAATGCTTTTTGTGTATCAAACGTCGCAACGTAACTGGGTGACTATAAAGATGCTCTACAGGTATCTCCGAAGGTGTTCGTTGAGTTAGTCTGGATCGAGACTGGGATTTGTCACTCCGTGTGACGGAGAGGTATCTCGGGGCCCACTCGGTAATACAACATCACACACAAGCCTTGCAAGCAATGTGACTTAGTGTAAGTTGCGGGATCTTGTATTACGGAACGAGTAAAGAGACTTGCCGGTAAACGACATTGAAATAGGTATGCGGATACTGACGATCGAATCTCGGGCAAGTAACATACCGAAGGACAAAGGGAATGACATACGGGATTATATGAATCCTTGGCACTGAGGTTCAAACGATAAGATCTTCGTAGAATATGTGGGATCCAATATGCGCATCCAGCTCCCGCTATTGGATATTGACCGAGGAGTCACTCGGGTCATGTCTACATAGTTCTCGAACCCGCAGGGTCAGCACACTTAAGGTTCGACGTTGTTTTATGCGTATTTGAGTTATATGGTTGGTTACCGAATGTTGTTCGGAGTCTCAGATGAGATCACGGATGTCACGAGGGTTTCCAGAATGGTCCGGAAACGAAGATTGATATATAGGATGACCTCATTTGATTACCGGAAGGTTTTCGGAGTTACCGGGAATGTACCGGGAATGACGAATGGGTTCCGAGTGTTCACCGGAGGGGCAACCCACCCCGGGGAAGCCCATAGGCCTTGGGGGTGGCGCACCAGCCCTATGCGCCAAGGATAGAAAATCAAAGAGAAAGAAAAAAAAGGAGGTGGGAAAGGAGAGAAGGACTCCACTTTCCAATCCTAGTTGGACTAGGATTGGAGGAGGACTCCTCCTCCCCTTGGTGCGCAGCCCTTGGGGCTCCTTGAGCCTCAAGGCAAGCCTCCCCTCCCTCCTCCTATATATATGGAGCAATTAGGGCTGATTTGAGACAACTTTTAAAAGGCAGCCCGACCACATACCTCCACGGTTTTACCTCTAGATCGCGTTTCTGCGGAGCTCGGGCGGAGCCCTACCGAGATCAGATCACCACCAACCTCCGGAGCGTCGTCACGCTGCCGGAGAACTCATCTACCTCTCCGCCTCTCCTGCTGGATCAAGAAGGCCGAGATCGTGGGACGGATCGCAGGACGGTTCGTGGGACAGTTCGCGGGGCGGATCGAGGGACGTGAGGACGTTCCACTACATCAACCGCGTTCACTAACGCTTCTGCTGTGCGATCTACAAGGGTACGTAGATCGGAAATCCCCTCTCGTAGATGAACATCACCATGATAGGTCTTCGTGCGCGTAGGAAAATTTTTGTTTCCCATGCGACGTTCCCCAACAGTGGCATCATGAGCTAGGTTCATGCGTAGATGTCTTCTCGAGTAGAACACAAAAGTTTTTGTGGGCGGTGATGTGCGTTTTGCTGCCCTCCTTAGTCTTTTCTTGATTCCGCGGTATTGTTGGATTGAAGCGGCTTGGACCGACATTACTCGTACGCTTACGAGAGACTGGTTTCATCGCTACGAGTAACCCCCTTTGCTCAAAGATGACTGGGAAGTGTCGGTTTCTCCAACTTTAGTTGAATCGGATTTGACCGAGGAGGTCCTTGCATAAGGTTAAATAGCAATTCATATATCTCCGTTGTGGTGTTTGCATAAGTAAGATGCGATCCTACTAGATACCCATGGTCACCACGTAAAACATGCAACAACAAAATTAGAGGACGTCTAACTTGTTTTTGCAGGGTATGCTTGTGATGTGATATGGCCAACGATGTGATGTGATATATTGAATGTATGAGATGATCATGTTGTAATAGATAATATCGACTTGCACGTCGATGGTACGGCAACCGGCAGGAGCCATAGTGTTGTCTTTAAACTAACGTTTGTGCTTGCAGATGCGTTTACTATTTTGCTAGGATGTAGCTTTAGTAGTAATAGCATGAGTAGCACGACAACCCCGATGGAGACACGTTGATGGAGATCATGGTGTGACGCCGGTAACAAGAAGATCGTGCCGGTGCTTTGGTGATGGAGATCAAGGAGCACGTGATGATGGCCATATCATGTCACTTATGAATTGCTTGTGATGTTAATCCTTTTATGCACCTTATTTTGCTTAGAACGACGGTAGCATTATGAGGTGATCTCTCACTAAAATTTCAAGACGAAATTGTGTTCTCCCCGGCTGTGCACCGTTGCTACAGTTCGTCGTTTCGAGACACCACGTGATGATCGGGTGTGATAGACTCAATGTTCACATACAACGGGTGCAAAACAGTTGCACACGCGGAACACTCGGGTTAAGCTTGACGAGCCTAGCATGTGCAGACATGGCCTCGGAACACATGAGACCGAAAGGTCGATCATGAATCATATAGTTGATATGATTAGCGTAGGGATGCTTATCACTGAAACTATACTCAACTCACGTGATGATCGGACTTGAGCTAGTGTAAGTGGGTCATGAACCACTCAAATGACTAGAGAGATGTAATTTTTGAGTGGGAGTTTAGCAAGTAATTTGATTAAGTTAAACACTAATTATCTTGAACATAGTCTAAGTCCACTTTGAATATATTTGTGTTGTAGATCATGGCTCACGCGACAGTCACCCTGAATTTTAATACGTTCCTAGAGAAAGCTAAGTTGAAAGATGATGGAAGCAACTTTGTAGACTAGGCTCGTAATCTTAAGTTGATCCTACAAGCTGGGAAGAAGGATTATGTCCTTAATGCTGCGCTAGGAGATGAACCACTTGCTACGGCTGACCAGGATGCTAAGAACGCTTGGTTAACGCGTAAGGAGGACTACTCAGTAGTTCAATGTGCAGTCTTGTATGGCTTAGAACCAGGACTTCAACGTTGCTTTGAGTGTCATGGAGCATATGAGATGTTCCAGGAGTTGAAGTTTTTCTTTCAGAAGAACGCCCGGATCGAGAGGTATGAGACCTCCGATAAATTCTATGCTTGCAAGATGGAGGAGAATTCGTCTGTCAGTGAACATGTGCTCAAAATGTCTGGGTACTCAAACCGTCTAGCTGAGCTGGGGATTGAACTCCCGCAAGAGGCTATCACTGACAGAATTCTTCAATCACTGCCGCCAAGCTATAAGGGCTTTGTGTTGAACTACAACATGCAAGGGATGAACAAGTCACCCGGCGAGTTGTTTGTGATGCTGAAAGCCGCAGAGTCTGAGCTCCGTAAAGAGCATCAAGTGTTGATGGTGAATAAGACCACTAGTTTCAAGAGAAACGGCAAAGGCAAGAAGGGCAATTCAAAGAAGAGTGGCAAGCCTGTTGCCAATCCGACGAAGAAACCCAAAGCTGGACCTAAGCCTGAAACAGAGTGCTACTATTGCAAGGGTATGGGTCACTAGAAGCGCAACTTCCCCAAGTATCTGGCTGATAAGAAGGCGGCCAAAGAAAAATCAGGTATATTTGATATACATGTTATTGATGTGTACTTAACCGGCTCTCGTAGTAGTGCATGGGTATTCGATACCGGTTCTGTTGCTCATATTTGCAACTCGAAACAGGAACTACGGAATAGGCGAAGGCTCGCGAAAGATGAGGTGACGTTGCGCGTAGGAAATGGTTCCAAGGTTGATGCAATCGCCGTCGGCACAGTTTCACTTCAGTTATCATCGGGATTAGTTATGAACTTGAATAATTGTTATTTAGTGCCTGCGTTGAGCATGAACATTATATCTGGATCTTGTTTATTGCGAGACGGTTACTCTTTTAAGTTAGAGAATAATGGTTGTTCTATTTCTATGAGTAACATCTTTTATGGTCATGCACCCAATGTGAGAGGATTGTTCATATTGAATCTTGATAATGATACACACATACATAACATTGAGACCAAAAGAATTAGAGTTAACAATGATAGCGCCATATTTTTGTGGCACTGCCGCTTAGGTCATATTGGTGTAAAGCGCATGAAGAAACTCCATGCCGATGGACTTTTAGAGTCACCTGACTTTGATTCACTTGACACGTGCGAACCATGCATCATGGGCAAGATGACTAAAACTCCGTTCTCCGGAACAATGGAGCGTGCAAGTGACTTGTTGGAAATCATACATACCGATGTGTGCGGTCCGATGAGCGTAGAGGCACGCGGCGGATATCGTTATTTTCTCACCTTCACTGACGATTTGAGTAGATATGGTTATGTCTACTTAATGAAGCACAAGTTTGAAACTTTTGAAAAGTTCAAGCAATTTCAGAGTGAAGTTGAAAATCATCGTAACAAGAAGATCAAGTTCCTACGGTCTGATCGTGGGGGTGAATATCTGAGTTTCGAGTTTGGTGCTCACTTAAGACAATGTGGAATTGTTTCACAGTTGACACCGCCTGGAACACCACAGCGTAATGGTGTGTACAAACGTCGTAATCGTACTTTATTAGAGATGGTGCGATCTATGATGTCTCTTACCGTTTGTCGTTATCATTTTGGGGTTATGCATTAGACACAGCTGCATTCACTTTAAATAGGACACCATCAAAATCCGTTGAGACGACACCATACGAACTGTGGTATGGCAAAAGGCCAAAGTTATCGTTTCTTAAAGTTTGGGGATGTGATGCTTATGTCAAAAAGCTTCAGCCTGAAAAGCTGGAACCCAAAGCGGAAAAGTGCATCTTCATAGGTTACCCAAAAGAGACAGTTGGGTACACCTTCTATCTCAAATCCGAGGGCAAAGTGTTTGTTGCTAAAAACGGAGCTTTTCTCGAGAGAATTGAGTGGGAGGAAGATAGAACTTGATGAGGTTGTCGAACCTCTCATCCCTCTGGATGGTGGCGCAGGGCAAGGGAAACCCCTATCGTTGCGACGCCGGTTGAGGAGGAAGTTAATGATGATGATCATGAAACTCCGGTTCAAGTTCCTATCGAACCACACAGGTCGATGAGACCACGTGCTGCTCTAGAGTGGTACGGTAATCCCGTTTTGTCAATCATGTTGTTAGACAACAATGAACCTGCAAATTATGAAGAAGCAATGGTGGGCCCAGATTCCAACAAATGGCTGGAGGCCATGAAGGCCGAGATAGGATCCATGTATGAAAACAAAGTGTGGACTTTGGAAGTACTACCTGAGGGCCGCAAGGCTATTCAGAACAAATGGATCTTTAAGAAGAAGACGGACGCTGACGGCAATGTGACCGTTTATAAAGCTCGACTTGTGGCAAAAGGTTTTTCACAAGTTCAAGGAGTTGACTACGATGAGACATTCTCACCCGTAGCGATGCTTAAGTCCGTCAGAATCATGTTAGCAATAGCTGCATTTTTCGATTATGAAATCTGGCAGATGGATGTCAAAACGGCGTTCCTTAATGGTTTCCTTAAAGAAGAGTTGTATATGATGCAACCCGAAGGTTTTGTCGATCCTAAGAATGCTAACAAGGTGTGCAAGCTCCAGCGATCCATTTATGGACTGGTGCAAGCATCTCGGAGTTGGAACAAACGCTTTGATGAGGTGATCAAAGCATTTGGGTTTATACAAGTGGTTGGAGAATCTTGTATTTACAAGAAAGTGAGTGGGAGCTCTGTGGCGTTTCTAATATTATATGTAGATGACATATTGCTGATTGGAAACAATGTAGAGTTTTTGGAGAGCATAAAGGATTACTTGAATAAAAGTTTCTCTATGAAGGACCTAGGAGAAGCTGCTTACATTCTAGGCATTAAGATCTACAGGGATAGATCGAAACGCCTGATAGGACTTTCACAAAGCACATACCTTGATAAAGTTTTGAAAAGGTTCAAAATGGAACAGTCCAAGAAAGGGTTCTTGCCAGTTTTACGAGGTACGAGATTGAGTAAGACTCAGTGCCCAGCAACTGATAAAGATAGAGAGCATATGAGCACCGTCCCCTATGCTTCAGCCATAGGATCTATCATGTATGCAATGTTGTGCACTAGCCCGGACGTTAGCCTGGCCATAAGTATGGCAGGCAGGTTCCAGAGTAATCCAGGAGTGGATCACTGGACGGCGGTCAAGAATATCCTGAAGTACCTGAAAAGGACTAAGGAGATGTTTCTCGTGTATGGAGGTGACGAAGAGCTCGCCGTAAAGGGTTACGTCGATGCAAGCTTTGACACAGATCCGGACGACTCTAAGTCGCAGACCGGATACGTATTTATTCTTAATGGGGGTGCAGTAAGCTGGTGCAGTTCCAAGCAAAGCGTCGTAGCTGATTCTACATGTGAAGCGGAGTACATGGCTGCCTCGGAGGCGGCTAAGGAGGGTGTCTGGATGAAGCAGTTCATGACGGATCTTGGAGTGGTGCCAAGCGCACTGAATCCAATAACCTTGTTCTGTGACAACACGGGTGCCATTGCCTTTGCAAAGGAACCACAATTTCACAAGATGACCAGACACATCAAACGACGCTTCAACCTCATCCGCGACTACGTCGAAGGGGAGGACGTAAATATATGCAAAGTGCACACGGATCTTAATGTAGCAGACCCGCTGACTAAACCTCTTCCACGGGCAAAGCATGATCAACACCAGAACTGTATGGGTGTTAGATTTATTACAATGTAATTCGCATGATGATGTGAGGGCTAGATTATTGACTCTAGTGCAAGTGGGAGACTGTTGGAATTATGCCCTAGAGGCAATAATAAATATAGTTACTATTATAAATCCTGTATCAAGATAATCTTTTATTATCCATGCTATAATTGTATTGAATGAAGACTTATATACATGTGTGGATACATAGACAAAACACTATCCCTAGCAAGCCTCTAGTTGCCTAGCCAGTTGATCAAAGATAGTCAGGGTCTTCTGATTATATACAAGGTGTTGTTGCTTGATAACTGGATCACGTCATTAGAAGAATCACGTGATGGACTAGACCCAAACTAATAGACGTAGCATGTTGATCGTGTCATTTTGTTGCTACTGTTTTCTGCGTGTCAAGTATTTGTTCCTATGACCATGAGATCATATAACCCACTGACACCGGAGGAATGCTTTGTGTGTATCAAACGTCGCAACGTAACTGGGTGACAATAAAGATGCTCTACACGTATCTCCGAAGGTGTTCATTGAGTTAGTATGGATCGACACTAGGATTTGTCACTCCGTGTGACGGAGAGGTATCTCGGGGCCCACTCGGTAATACAACATCACACACAAGCCTTGCAAGCAATGTGACTTAGTGTAAGTTGCGGGATCTTGTATTACGGAACGAGTAAAGAGACTTGCCGGTAAACGAGATTGAAATAGGTATGCGGATACTGACGATCGAATCTCGGGCAAGTAACATACCGAAGGACAAAGGGAATGACATACGGGATTATATGAATCCTTGGCACTGAGGTTCAAACGATAAGATCTTCGTAGAATATGTGGGATCCAATATGGGCATCCAGGTCCCGCTATTGGATATTAACCGAGGAGTCACTCGGGTCATGTCTACATAGTTCTCGAACCCGCAGGGTCTGCACACTTAAGGTTCGACGTTGTTTTATGCGTATTTGAGTTATATGGTTGGTTACCGAATGTTGTTCGGTGTCCCGGATGAGATCACGGACGTCACGAGGGTTTCCGGAATGGTCCGGAAATGAAGATTGATATATAGGATGACCTCATTTGATTACCGGAAGGTTTTCGGAGTTACCGGGAATGACGAATGGGTTCCGGGTGTTCACCGGGGGGGGCAACCCGCCCCGGGGAAGCCCATAGGCCTTGGGGTGGCGCACCAGCCCTTGGTGGGCTGGTGGGAGAGCCCAAGAGGGCCCTATGCGCCAAGGATAGAAAATCAAAGAGAAAGAAAAAAAAAGGAGGTGGGAAAGGAGAGAAGGACTCGACTTTCCAATCCTAGTTGGACTAGGATTGGAGGAGGACTCCTCCTCCCCTTGGTGCGCAGCCCTTGGGGCTCCTTGAGCCTCAAGGCAAGCCTCCCCTCCCTCCTCCTATATATATGGAGCAATTAGGGCTGATTTGAGACAACTTTTAAAAGGCAGCCCGGCCACATACCTCCATGGTTTTACCTCTAGATCGCGTTTCTACGGAGCTCGGGCGGAGCCCTGCCGAGATCAGATCACCACCAACCTCCAGAGTGCCGTCATGCTGCCGGAGAACTCATCTACCTCTCCGTCTCTCTTGCTGGATCAAGAAGGCCGAGATCATCGTCGAGCTGTACGTGTGCTGAACGCGGAGGTGCCGTCCGTTCGGCACTAGATCGTGGGACGGATCACGGGACGGTTCGTGGGACGGTTCGCGGGGCGGATCGAGGGACGTGAGGACGTTCCACTACATCAACCGCGTTCACTAACGCTTCTGCTATGCGATCTACAAGGGTACGTAGATCGGAAATCCCCTCTCATAGATGAACATCACCATGATAGGTCTTCGTGCACGTAGGAAAATTTTTGTTTCCCATGCGACGTTCCCCAACACTTTTCCTACTGGTCCTTGCTACATTTCTCTACTGCTACTGTTACCGCTACTGCTGTCACTGTTGGTACTGTTACCATTGATACTGTTGCTATCACACTACTTTGCTACTGATACTTTGGTGCAGATATTAACTCTTTCAGGTGTGGTTGAATTGACAACTCAACTGTTAATACTCGAGAATATTCTTTGGCTTCCCCTTGTGTCGAATCAACAAATTTGGGTTGAATACTCTACCCTCGAAAACTGTTGCGATCCCCTATACTTGTGGGTTATTAGTACTTCCGCTCGATATTGGCGATAGGGACCAAGGATATCAGAAGAATAAAATTAGCGGAAGAAAGAATGGTAGGGGAGTGCAGCAGCATCGCTGGAGCGTTACCACCACTCCCCCCAAGCGGTACTTTCGCTGAAAATGAAAAAGGACCCCGAAGATGCCACAAGAAAAATATAAGCGGAAGAGAGGCCGACCCTGGAGGGCAGCAGTACCGCTGGAGCGGTACTTCCGCTTATACAACTTATGTGCACTTAGAGGTAAAAAGGAGGCTCCATTGCTCCAGGAATCGGATGGGGTGCAAGTGTGTGAGTTAGTTCCACCCAACCTTTCCATACGCGGATCCCCTCTTGATAGTACGGGTTTACCTATGACTCAAGTCCACCAACACTAAATCAAAAGCTAAGCATTGTCTTTTCTTTCAACCACTAAGGGGAAAATAACTGCCTCGTGCCACGTGATAATTCTCTGAAAGTTTAATGCACACGATTAGTCCGCAAGGGGCATCGTCATCAACCACCAAAACTACTTAGGATAAATTGCGCTCTTACACCTTCTTCATCAACATCGCCATGATGCTTGATACGTCTCCATCGTATCGACTTTTCCAAACTCTTTTGCCCTTGTTTTGGACTCTAATTCGCATGATTTGAATGGAACTAACCCGGACTGACGTTGTTTTTAGCATAATTGCCATGGCGTTGTTTTTGCGCAGAAATAAAAGTTCTCGGAATGACCTGGAAATTTACGAGGATTTTTTGTGGAATATATAAAAAATACTAGCGCAAGAATTACCTGGAGGGACGGAGCCAGGAGCCCACAAGCCCAAGAGGCGCGCCCCCCTGGCCGCGCCTGGCACGCTAGTGAGTCCCTCGTGGCTCCGCCGCCTCCAACTCTAGCTCTATTTAGTCTCTCTCGCCCAGAAAAAATTAAGAGAGAAGAGTTCATCGCGTTTTACAATACGGAGCCGCCGCCACCACCTGTTCTTCCTCTCGAGAGCAGATCTGGAGTCTGTTCTGGGCTCCGGAGAGGGGAGATCGTCGTCGTCGTCATCACCAACCTTCCTTCATCGCCAATTCCATGATGCTCTTCACCGTTCGTGAGTAATCTCGTCGTAGGCTTGCTGGACGGTGATGGGTTGGATGAGATCTATCATGTAATCGAGTTAGTTTTGATGGGGTTTGATCCCTATCCATTATGTTCTGAGATTGATGTTGCTACTACTTTGCTATGCTCAATGCTTGTCACTAGGGCCCGAGTGCCATGATTTCAGATCTGAACCTATTATGTTTTCATCAATATATGTGTGTTCTTGATCCTATCTTGCAAGTTGTAGTCACCTACTATGTGTTATGAACCGGCAACCCGGAGTGACAATAGCCGGAACCACTCCCAGAGATGACCATAGTATGAGGAGTTCATGTATTCACTAAGTGATAATGCTTTGTTCCGGTTCTCTATTAAAAGGAGAACTTAATATCCCTCAGTTTCCATTAGGACCCCGCTGCCACGGGAGGGATGGACAATAGATGTCATGCAAGTTCTTTTCCATAAGCACGTATGACTATATACGGAATACATGCCTACATTACATTGACGAACACTACAAGAATACCACACATAAAGCAACGTAAATTCTACAACATTTTTACTATATGTTGCAAAATTTATCGTAGATATGCATATAAGCGATGCAACATATATGATGTACAGTCGCATCTCATTACCCTATTGTGGTACAGATGAAAAAAAAGAGGAAAATAGGGAAATGAGACGCGCGAGAAACAGCGAGCCCCCGCCCTAATCTCTGGAAAATCGCCTCCACCACCGCCTCCTCCTCCGACCCACCTTACCGCCGTCCCTTCCCCTCCCCTCCTCCCACCTCGTAGCTGCGCTGGCTACCAGATCCATCCCTATCCCTACCCATCCAGCACTCTCACGTTCCATCTTTCTCTTCACGTGGCTCCTTATTGCACAACCTGCGGTGGTTTGACTCAGGCGACGTCCAGCAAATCTCACCACTTTGAAGTACAGTACAGCCCCCCTGCACCGCGGCTCCCTCCCATCCTGCCAGATCTGGCGCCCGCGTCCACCAAAACCGACCCACGACCATACCCCCATGACTAGGGTTTCAGGTGTCGGCTGTGGAGCCGATGGTCATGTCGTCCTCCTCTCGTCCGGTGAGTGCACCCCCTCCCGTGGCTTCGTCCTCTCTCCCCCCTTTCTCTAACCTCTGCTATTTTCTTCTTTTTAGACATGCAGCAAACTTCCTGTGCGCCCCTCTATTCCTTCCCTCTACAGACAAAAAGAATCCCAAGTGAAAGCCAATCCTAATCAGATGTGCTGCCCACAACATGGTTGACATGATGGAAGTAAGAAAGTCCTCTACTGTCCAGTCAATGATGCGACCCGATTCTTGTCCTCAGGATTGGCCCCGTTAGATCAGGTAGGATGCTCATGTCCCCGCCAAGGAAAATAAAAGTATATGGAGAATCATGTTGTCAATTGAACTATTAGATTTGTGATTTTCTTTCCTGGAAAGTAGTGTTACTTTGTGGAATTTCTTCACTTGTAATGTTTTCTTGTGTAATTTGAATAGATGAAGCATAAATATACTATTTCTATTGTACTCCATTCCTAAATAGTATAAGTCTTTTTAGAGATTCAAACGAAGACTACATACGTATGTATATAGACATATTTTAGAGTGTAGATTCGTTTATTTTTCTCTCTATGTAGTATGTAGTGGAATCTCATAAAAGATTTATATTTTAAAACAAAGGCAATACATCTTAACTCAGTATACGATGGCTTGCTATGCACATGCTACAGCCAAGATATGTATATGGTTCTTTAAGTATCGCTACGTTGGCTTTCAAAGAGAGAAGAATTATTTCTTTTTCTTTTTAATGGTTATTTATTTATTTATATTTTGAAGACTACTCCTGTTTTCCCTTCTGAAATAAAAGTTGATCTTCAAGTTTTGTTAGTCACCTATGATTATTATGAACGACTATAGCATCAGCAAGGTGTTTTCCATTATTACCAAGTGATGGATATTTCACCCACTATTTGGTGGTAAGTTAGATGCTCTCCCTTGCTTTCCAAAAATAATATAGGTACTTTCTATTTGGTGGTAAGTTATCAGCTGATGTATTATTATCTCAGTATAATGTCTAATACAAATTATGTTTTGTATTCATATGAACTTTCAGACCAAATAAATCACAGTTGTATTATCTTTTTGACTTCCTTTGTGGTAACATGGTATCTCAATCTATCCTTTAGAAAATCATGACTAATATTTCAATATTATAAGTTTGCATTTTCAACTAAAAAGGATATTGTTATTGTTGTTATCATGAGTTCAGGACACAATGCTTCTGCAGATGTATTGCTTCGGATACTATTCCCCATCAAAAGTCATGAACGACTTCTACTCTGCCTATTATATGAGCAAAATATGGAAAGAACTAACTGTTTTGTTCCGCAAATTCTATACGGAAAGTGAAATAACAAACTTGATACAAGGATGAACCTGTGATGTACTACTATTTTTATACCATCGTGTACTCATGAAATACACTGCCGGGAAATAAGCACCTACCAGTTGTCCCTATATAAGGTACTATTTTGTCCATTGCACTATAAATTAGTTACTCTTTCTGCAATTTCGATATAAATTAGTATGTTTTCTCCAATATGATGTATTTAGAATAGGATACATCCTGTCGATTTGCAAGAATCCCTTTTTAGGTCCAGAGTTTGAACTTTGTCCTTTTGTTCATTGTCCGAAAATAATTACTCATTGTTGAACAATAACGTAATGACTGCCATAGTAAGAATTTCAACAACAGTGTGCATGTGCTTGCTGATGGTACCATCATAAGTTAGCATTATCTATTTTCAATTGGCAGGTAATAAAGTCCTACCGACGACAAATTTGGACTTCGTTGTATATTTGTTCCTCTCTCGTGACATCATACCAGACTTGAGAACCAAACTGAAGGTACAAGTTATGGCCTGGTAAACAAGCTATTTTTTTTGTTGGATATCAGAAACCGCGGACCTAGAATATTGTGTGTTGCATGTATTAAGTCCACTATTTGGTTTCATATGACGAATCTTAATATAATTAAGCTCAATTAGGTGTTCCAACTCCATGCAGGGGGACGCCACAGAGCAAGTTGAGTTCATGAAGCACTTCATGGACGATGCCATGCAAGGTAAACTCCCCCCTCTCCTTAAAGTGTTACTGCTTGTTGTGTCCACGACCATTGAGCCGTGCTAGGTTCTATGCTGTTGTCCATGTAAATTTATAGGATTTGGCGTTGTAGGTTTCAGTAGGTTCACATAAAACAGTTTGGCTATAGGTTTAAAGAATTAGCAATGGATGTCTAGGTTGGACATGACCATGGAAATTCGTTTGTTTCCTATTGAATTACTGAAACCAACTAGAAATAAATGTTTTGGTTCAGTTTCAAATGACTAAAATAATTTTGAGGAGATAAGTGCTAGTGTCAATCACATTTCACTATGCACATCAGCACTAGGCTACTGTCCATATAATTTTATTTACCCATGTTTTCCCGAGGTTTTGTTGTATATTATGGCATCTGGATTAGTCATCAATGACAACTAACACTCATGTTGATATCTTTTCATAATCGCATACGAATTTGTGTTCAGACTGTAGTGCTATCTTGTTTATTTTCTTGTTCTTATTTGCTATCAGACCGCTTTCCAGACACAAAAAACAAAAAAATGTGCTAATGAGCCAGTAAGAGTGAGCAAAGTGGTTCTTACTTCTTAATGCACTATATGTTAAAAACTCATTTTGTTACTTGCTTTGTAGACTCAAAAGATATACTGCTGATTATATGGGTGTGTCCCAAGTATACTGCAATGATGATGGTGGTGGTGATGTTCCAGTTCATGATGTTGATGGTGGTGATGTTCCAGTTCATGATGCTGATGGTGGTGATGCTCCAGTTCATGATGATGATGATGATGATGATGATAATGATAGATGGATGCTTTCAGTTTTAGTTGAATTGTAAGGATGTTGTTCATGTTCGATGATGTTTCTGGTTAAGTTTAAGTTAGGTTTTAAGGATGTCGATGGATGCTTTCAGTTTAATTTTTGTTATCAAGAAAATATTTAGATGTGCATCATATTTGGATAATGTTTCTCCTGTAATATCCACTATTGTAATCCAATAGTGTTATCCAATATATGATTTCTTCCTCTTATGAGTATGTTATCTCATCTTTTCGTCACTTGATATACATAATTATCACCATTATGTGGAGCATTAATTTAATTGTGGTGAATAATAATAATAATAATAATAATAATAATAACATAATATGTGTACCAAGAAGTGTTGCAAAATCTCTATTGACAAATAATGAGATTTTTATTCCTGTATATTGAGCACCAACATAATTAAGTGTTGTAGATGTAGGATTTATGTGTTGTAATCTTGCAACGGTCCCTTTTACCAACGGCAGTATAAGCGTTGCATTATGCACTGGCAACACTGGATAAGGCTACGCATCCTGAACCGTTGGTAAAGAGGCTAGCAACGCATATATGGACTTTTAGATACGGAAAGTAGCGTTGCTAGAGGTGAGGTCTTGTTGTAGTGGAACTGGAGTTAGTTACAAATCATCCCATGTTATAACTGATACATGATGAATGTCATCCGACATAATTATCCATCACCGCTCCAATGCCTACGAGTTTCTTCTACAGGTCCTTGCTACGTTAATTTACCGCTACTGCTCTCACTGCTGCTACTGTTCCGCTACTGCTGTCACTGCTGCTACAGTTACCATTGCTACCATTGCAATCACACTACTTTGCTACTGAAACTTTGTTGCAGATACTAAGTCTTTCAGGTGTGGTTGAATTGACAACTCAACAGCTAATACTCGAGAATATTCTTTGGCTTCCCCTTGTGTCGAATCAACAAATGTGGGTTGAATACTCTACCCTCGAAAACTGTTGTGATCCCCTATACTTGTGGGTTATCAAGACAATTTTCTCGCGCCGTTGCCGGGGAAGCATAGCTCTATTCTCTGAGTCACTTGGGATTTACGTCTGTCGATCACTATGAGGAATCCAAGAGATCCAAAAACTAAAGTCTTGCCCTCAACTACGAGGACATGTAAAGAACTACCATCTAGCACTGCACTTGATTCACCTCAGTTATGAGTAAGTTTGCGACACCACCACCTACTAGAAATTCTGATGTGTCGCCTGTGCTTGATGATGCTACTTCTGCCATCCATGATGCTTATGATGATGCTTTGCTTGATACTGCTTTGCCACTAGGTGCATTCCTTGATGCACAAATTGCTAGAGTTGCTGCTGAATGCGAGGATACTTCTGAAACTGCTGAAATTATTGAAGTAGAACCTGCTGTTTCACCTGTTAGAACTAGCTCTCCTAGATATGAATTGCCTGATATACCCGAGGGTTATGTTATGGAGGGAGAGGTAGCTGAAGACTTTCTTGCTTGTAAGGATAGCTATGATCTTGAGAATTTATTGCGCAAGTGGAAAGAAAAATCTCTAAATGCTAGAATGAAATACGATCCTAAGTTTGCTACTTCACCCATCTTTGTGACTGATAAGGATTATGAATTCTCTGTCGATCCTGAGTTAATCACTTTGGTCGAATTTGATCCTTTTCATGGTTATGAGTCTGAAACAGTTGTAGCACATCTTACCAAACTGCACGATATAGCCACCCTATTCATGAGTGAGGAAAAGATCCGCCACTACTATATCCTTAAGTTGTTTCCTTTCTCACTAAAGGGTGATGCTAAGACTTGGTTCACTTCTCTAGCTCCTGGTTGTGTGCGTAGTCCCCAGGATATGATCTACTACTTCTCTGAGAAATATTTTCCTGCCCATAAGAAACAAGCTACCTTGCAGGATATATATAACTTTATGCAAGTTGAAGAAGAGAGTCTCCCACAAGCTTGGAGGAGGCTCGTCCAGCTACTTAATGCTTTTCCTGATCACCCTCTTGAGAAAAATGAAATACTTGATATCTTTTATAATGGACTAACCGATGCTTCTAGGGACCACCTAGATAGTTGTGCTGGTTGTGTTTTCAGGGAACAAACTGTGGAACAAGCTGATATTCTATTGAATAATATCTTGAGCAATGATAATGCTTGGACTATTCCCGAACCACCTCCGATGCCAACTCCGAAGAAAAGAGGTATTCTATTCCTCAGTCCTGAAGATATTCAAGAAGCCAAGAAATCTATGCAAGAGAAAGGTATTAAATCTGAAGATGTTAAGAATCTACCACCTATTGAAGAAATACATGGTCTTGATAACCCGACACAGGTAGTAGAGGTAAATTCTCTTCGTAGATTCAATGAGAGTGATATTCCTTATGATAAACCTCCTAGCTTATGCTTAGATGAATTTGATAACTTTGTTGCCAAACAACAAAGTTTCAATGATTATGTTAGCACACAATTGAGACAAAATGCTCGTATGATTAGTCATATAAGTGCTTGTGTGGATAGAAGTGTCAATGATCTTAAGCTTTTGAGTAAACATGCCTCTATGGTCACTACTCCAGTAGAACAAGTACTTAAAGCTCAAAATGACTTGCTCAATGAGTTGAATGACAATTCTGTTAGAGTCGTTGATACGTCTCAAACGTATCTATAATTTTTGATGGTTTCACGTTGTTATCTTGTCTTCTTTGGTTGTTTTATGTACCTTTTATATCTTTTTTTGGGACTAACTTATTAATTCAGTGCCAAGTGCCAGTTCCTGTTTTTCCGTGTCTTTGACTCTTTTCGGATCTGATTTTGGAACGGAGTCCAAACGGAAGAAAAACCCCGAAATGATTTTTTTCCCAAACGGAAGAAGACCAGGGGCTTTTGGGCCAAGCCAGGTGGACTCCAGGGAGCCCACAAGCCCCCACTCCGCCACGAGGGGGGAGGCGGCGGTGGGCAGGCTTGTGGCCTCCCTGGCCGCCCCCTGACCTAGGTCTTTGGCCTATAAATTCCCAAATATTCCGCAAAAAATCAGGGAAGCCTCGAAAATACTTTTCCGCCGCCGCAAGCTTCCGTTTCCGCGAGATCTCATCTGGAGACCCTTCCTGGCACCCTGCCGGAGGGGACTTTGGAGTTGGAGGGCTTCTTCATCATCATCATCACCCCTCCAATGACTTGTGAGTAGTTCACTTCAGACCTACGGGTCCGTAGTTAGTAGCTAGATGGCTTCTTCTCTCTCTTGGATCTTCAATACAAAGTTCTCCATGATCTTCATGGAGATCTATCCGATGTAATCTTCTTTGGCGGTGTGTTTGTCGAGATCCGATGAATTGAGGAATGTTGGCATCAGTTGTAATAATGTTGGCATCAGTTGTAATAATGTTGCTTCTACTTTGGTTCCTTATTTGAGTGAGAATTCAAATTTCCATCAAAATTTGAATTTAAATCAATATTTGAATTTGGGCCAAAATTGGGATTCAAGCCAAAGTTGAAGTTGAACATTGGAGGTTCATTGCTGTGTGCGGTGTATTTGATCGAGCATTTGAAGTCCAATATTCCTAGGTGAACAGTCCGAATGAGAAATGTGCTAGAAACGAGCTCGAAAGCTAGGGTAAACAACCCTATTTGAAATCAAGTTTTTTTTACCTTCCCTAAATGAGACATATATATTTTTATTAACACTTGTTCCATATATATAAGGTAAAAATGAAGTCTCACTATTTATTGATTAATATTCATATTACTATTTTTTTTTGAAAAAAATATGCTTTTAATTCAAAACCGTCAAATAACACGTTTTAGATATGAAAATGAAAAAGTAAGTTCAGATCCTTCTTATTCACTCCAAAATGAAGCTATGGAGATTTTTCTGATTTTTTTTGAATTATTTTGTTTTTTTCAAACCCTAAACCCTCTCTCCCTATTCTACGAACTCTGAAAATGTTCAGAGGCGATAGCTCATTTGTGTGAAGCCTTCTTTCATGAAAATGACCTACACCAAGTTTATATTTTTTTTCTCATAACCTTGTCGCATATGACGGCTATGTGCGCAAGAATTACACCATTTTGATTTTTTTGAATTTTTTAAAAACATTTGAACTTGATTTCGACAAATCACTTCACAAAATGATTTTTCAAAAAAACGCCCCTATACCAAGTTTATATTTTTTTTATGGTAACTAGGTCTCATAAACGGACGAACTACGTTTGTTTTATATTTTTGTGATTTTTTCTAATTTAGTTATGGCCATTTGAAATCTGGTCAAACCCTAATAACCCCGTTGACTCGCTCCTAACCCCGCAGAAATGCTCCAAACCCTAGCGTCGAACGTCCGCCGTCGGATCCTACCCTAGCGCCAAACACCACCCATCAGATGTGGGGCAGGCATGCGCAATCCGCGTGATGCATCCTGATTGGCTACTGCACTGTCCTTCTCGGGTTTTTACGATCTGCCCCACTTTACATATGAAATTGTATTTTTCGCACATGACCACCACATGTCAGTGTTAAGAGTTGGTTCAAATATTCAAACTGCAAAATACAATGTGTCAAATCGTCAATATAGCTTCCCCTTCTCCTCTTCTCCATCTGACAGACAAAGGCATCGAGCAGATTGAGCAATTCCTCTGTTTCTTTCCCCATCTTCTCGTTCTTCTACCTCTCGACCAATTCCTCTGTTTTTTCCTCTCGGGCGATATGTCGACCTCCTCGTTAGCCCCCCGTTCCACGTGGCTGGTGTATGGTCCAGTGCCGATGACTCGATGCACTGACTGCCCACGGACTGCGTCACTTAAGCGGTTGACTTCGAAGGAGGAGAAGAATGAGAACTTTGGGCGCGAGTTTCTCAAATGCGAGAGCAAGCCGGAGGGGCAGGTTAGATTTGAGTTTTCCTCGCATCCTTTATCTGTGTCAGATTTGGATTTAGGTTACATGATTTCGTTTTCAGATCGTGAAGAAATACCACCATTTCGAGTGGATGGATGATTACATCCAGAGGCTTCAAGGGTTAGGCTTGCTGGATTCGAGGGGGGATGCAATCTGCGAGTTCAATCTGCCCCATGACAGTGCCGCTCCGACAGCAGCAGCGCGTTCGGAATACCCGACGATGGTAGATGTCGAACTAAAGACGGAATTGAAGAAGATGAACAAGAACTTCAAGCAGCTGATTGAGTTGAAGAAGCAATCCAATCTGATAGCTTTAGGAATACTTGCTCTAGGAATTTTTTACTTGATGGCCATCTCTCGTTGGAGATGTTTGTCTACTGTTGTTGCCACTGTTTAGCAATCCTCGTCTGTTTATCTCAAATGCAACTCTGTTTAGTGCAACTGTCGATCTCTGCATGTATGCAGTTTACTGTTAAGTTTCAACACTTTCAGTTTCGACAAAAGACAACTACCAGTTCAGTGATAGGATTATTTTGTTAGCTAATAACCTCGAGTGTTGGATCATACCCTAGCTCGTTAGATTATAGTAAGCAGTACTTGAGCAGCACAAGGGATATACATCAAGTTCATCTCTTCTCTCTCGCACTTGCCAAACTTTTGTCCTCGAGTTCGTTAGTTCTGCTAGAAAAAAAAACCTAGTTCGCGGGCCCAAAGAGAATCAAGCTACAATAGGCCCACAAAGGATAAATGAGGCCCAGAAACAAGCGATGTTTCTTTTTTTGTTTAGGAACGATTGATTTTTTCTTTTTTGTTTCTGGTTGCTTTTTTCATTAATTTGATTGCCCAATCTCTTCTATCTCATTGAGGAATTTTTTTGGCTTTCCTTTATGGGTCCCTTCATTTATCCTTTTGACTAAATCCAAACATCTCAAAGTGTAGTTTTCTACATAGTGTAATTTATACTTCATGATTGGAAAAAGAGGTCCAACCATACTTCAAACATAGTGTAGTTTTCTACATATTAAAGTAGGGATTAAAGTATATAAAACTACACTTTTGACTAAAGCCAAACATCTCAAAGTATTTGATACTTCAATATTTCTGAAAACCAAAGTATTCTGCCTCCCTCCCCCTTCTGCCTCCCCCTTCTGCGTGCTCTGCGTTGGCGGCTGCCTGCCTGCCCCTTCTGCCACCGGCACAACTGAATCGAGCGGCAGCCGTGCGGCGTGAACCGATGCCTCGACATATGGACGCGAGCGTGCGTGCAGCCTGCCCCTTCTGCCACCGGCACGTATGCCTGCGACGCGTGAAACGACGTTGCGGAGCGACTGAATCCACCGGCAACCGTGCGGCACGGATCGATGCGTGCGTGTCGGCGTGCATGCATGCGTTTAGGTCTAGGTCACTAGATGCGTGTGTGGCGGTGTTCGCATGCATAGCAGGCTACATCGATGCCAAAGCCGGGCATGCATAGAAGGTTGCATCCATCGATAGTAGGCTCTTTTAATTTATTACCAACAAACTAACGGGCCCGTCCTATGAACACAAACACGGCCCAACCAGCGAAGCCACAGCCACAGTCAACAGAGTCCAACATGGCCCCACAAGTCAGTTAACGGCCAAGACGGCAAACGCCTGTTATGAACATTTGTGAGAGTTTCAGCTAAGGGTGTGGGGAAAAGTGAGCAAAAGTTTGAAGCGTGTGGAAAACTGAGCACAACTAAGGAATTGGGGGCACAGATGGAATAATCCCTAAAAAATGAGAGAAAAAGAGAGAAGGGACAATGCTATCACCTTTTTCCACACTTGTGCATATTAAGCACCATGATCTTCATGATTGAGAGTCTCTCGTTTTGTCACCACCATATAGCTAGTGGGAAATTTTCATTATATAACTTGGCTTGTATATTCCAATGATAGTCTTCCTCAAAATTGCCTTAGGTCTTCGTGAGCAAGCAAGTTGGATGCACACCCACTAGTTTTCTTTAAGAGCTTTCACATACTCATAGCTCTAGCGCATCAATTGTATGGCAATCCCTACTCATTCACATTGATATCTATTGATGAGCATCTCCACAACTCATTGATATGCCTAGTTAATGTGACTATCTTCTCCTTTTTGTCTTGCAACCTCCACCACATTCCACACAATCTATAGTGCTATAACCATGGCTCACGCTCATGTATTGCGTGAGAGTTGAAAAGGTTTGAGAAAGTAAAGGTGTGAAACAATTACTAGGCCAATACCGAGGTTGTGCATGATTTAAATTTGTTGTGCAATGATGATAGAGCATCGCCAGACTATATGCTTTTGTAGGGATAACTTTCTTTTGGCCTTGTTATTTTGAAAGCTCATGATTACCTTGCTAGTTTGCTTGAATTATTATTGTTTCCACGTCAATAGCAAACTATTGTTTTGAATCTAATGGATCTGAACATTCACGTCACACAAGAGGAATTACAAAGGACACTTATGCTAGGTAGCATGAAAGCATCAAAAATTCATTCCTTATCACTTCCCTACTCAAGGACGAGCATGAGTTAAGCTTGGGGATGCTTGATACGTCTCAAACGTATCTATAATTTTTGATGGTTTCACGCTGTTATCTTGTCTTCTTTGGTTGTTTTATGTACCTTTTATATCTTTTTTTGGGACTAACTTATTAATTCAGTGCCAAGTGCCAGTTCTTGTTTTTTCTGTGTTTTTGACTCTTTTCAGATCTGATTTTGGAATGGAGTCCAAACGGAAGAAAAAACCCGAAATGATTTTTTCCCGAAAGGAAGAAGACCAGGGGGCTTTTGGGCCAAGCCAGGTGGGCTCCAGGGAGCCCACAAGCCCCCACTCCGCCACCAGGGGGGAGGCGGCGGTGGGCAGGCTTGTGGCCTCCCTGGCCGCCCCCTGACCTAGGTCTTTGGCCTATAAATTCCCAAATATTCCGCAAAAAATTAGGGGAGCCTCGAAAATACTTTTCCGCCGTCGCAAGCTTCCGTTTTCGCGAGATCTCATCTAGAGACCCTTCCCGACACCCTGCTGGAGGAGACTTTGGAGTTGGAGGGCTTCTTCATCATCATCATCGCCCCTCCAATGACTCGTGAGTAGTTCACTGCAGACCTACGGGTCCGTAGTTAGTAGCTAGATGGCTTCTTATCTCTCTTGGATCTTCAATACAAAGTTCTCCATGATCTTCATGGAGATCTATCCGATGTAATCTTCTTTGGCGGTGTGTTTGTCGAGATCCGATGAATTGTGGATTTGTGATCAGATTATCTATGATATATATTTGAGTCTTTGCTGATTTCTTATATGCATGATTTGATATCCTTGTAAGTCTCTCCGAGTCTTGGGTCTTGTTCGGCCAACTAGAGCTATGATTCTTGCAATGGGAGAAGTGCTTGGTTTTGGGTTCTGCCATGTGGTGACCTTTCCCAGTGACAGTAGGGGCAGCAAGGCACACATCAAGTAGTTGCCATAAAGGGTAAAAAGATGGGGTTTTTATCATTGGTTTGAGATTATCCCTCTACATCATGTCATCTTGCTTAAGGCGTTACTCTGTTCTTATGGACTTAATACACTAGATGCATGCTGGATAGCGGTCGACGTGTGGAGTAATAGTAGTAGATGCAGAAAGTATCGGCCTACTTGTTTTGGACATGATGCCTATAGAAATAATCATTGCATAGATGTCGTCACGACTTTGCGCGGTTCTATCAATTGCTCGACAGTAATTTGTTCACCACCGTCTACTTGCTTTCATGAGAGAAGCCACTAGTAAACACTACGGCCCCGGGGTCTATTCACATCCATCGTTTACATCTCCGCTTTTACTTTGCTTTGTTACTTTGTTGCTTTCAGTTCTCACTTGGCAAACAATCTATAAGGGATTGACAAACCCTTCATAGCGTTGGGAGCAAGCTTTTGTGTTTGTGCAGGATCTTGAGATACTCCTCCCGTGGATTGATACCTTGGTTCTCAAACTGAGGGAAATACTTATCACCGCTACGCTACATCACCCTTTCTGCTTCGAGGCAACGCAAGGCTCCAAGGCCACGGGGGAAATCCTTTGCATACTTGCCTAGGAAGTCCCTTAAGGCGTAGCCACAGCAGAAAGATCAAGCCAAGTATTCTCCCGTTGATGTGCCTATTTCTGGCGCCGTTGGAAGGTCTTTTGTTGCAGTAGCAGTCGTCACTAGAGGTGGTAGAATGACTCGGGAACCTTTGTATCCTGAGGGCCATCCTAAGAGAATTGAACAAGATTCTCAAGGAGTTAGCACTGAGGCACCTAGTCATCCTAGTAATAGGAAGAAAAAGAAAGATGCTAGGAACTTGCATGCTAGTAAACCTGCTGCTGTTACACCTGAGAATCCAAATGATATCTCTGTTTCTGATGTTGAAACACAATCTGGTGATGAACATGAGCCTAGTGATAATATCGATAATGGTGTTCATGATGATGCTCAACCTAGTAATGATAAGGATGTGGAGATTGAACCTGTTGTTGATCTTGATAACCCACAACCTAAGAACAGGAGATATGATAAGAACAACTTTATTGCTAGGAAGCATGGTAAAGAAAGAGAACCATGGGTTTAGAAACCCATGCCCTTCCTCCCAAACCATCCAAGAAAAAGGATGATGAGGATTTTGAGCGCTTTATTGAAATGATTAGACTTGTCTTTCTACAAATGCGTTTGACAGATATGCTCAAAATGTCTCCTTATGCCAAGTACATGAAATATATTGTGACTAATAAAAGGAAGATACGTGAGGTTGAGATTTACACCATGCTTGCTAATTACACCTTCAAGGGTGGAACTCCTAAGAAACTAGGTGATCCCGGAGTACCCACTATACCTTTCTCCATTAAAAGAAATTATGTTAGAACCGCTTTATGCGATCTTGGAGATGGTGTTAGTGTTATGCCTCTCTCTCTTTATCGTAGACTTGAATTGGATAAGTTGACACCCACTAAAATGTCTTCGCAAATGGCTGACAAATCAACTGCTTTTCCTATCGGCATTTGCGAGGATGTGCCTGTTGTGGTTGCTAACGTGACTATCTTAACGGACTTTGTTATTTTGGATATTCCCGAGAATGATGCCATGGCGGTCATCCTTGGAAGGCCCTTTTTAAACACTGCATGGCCTGTTATTGATTGCAACACAGGCAATGTCACTTTCCATGTTAATGGTAATGAGCACACGGTGCACTTTCCGAAGAAACAATATCGAGTACATTGCATCAACGGTATTGAAAAAACTTCATCAATTCTTATTGGGAGCTTTGAATGCCCTATACCTACTGTCAAGATGAAGTATGATTTACTTGTTGGGGATATGCACATCCCCATTGAGGTAACCTAGTGATTATTCGAAAATTCTCTGGTTTTATACGATTCGAAAAAAGTTTGTCAAGGAGACTTGATCAACCTCATTGACAGATTTCTTTTGATGACCATGAGATGGATGAATCTAGGAGTCACAACCTTCTGTTCCGAACTTTTACTTTCTGTTGTTTAGAAGAAAAATGATAAATTTAGCTTTAGTTTTTCCTGTTTTCTGCTTTTTGCGTCCCTTAGAAGAGTGTCCCAAAAATAAAAGTTCTTCAAATGCCCTGAAAATCAAGTATGATTTTTTCTGGAATTTTTGAAAAATTCTGAGATAGAGAGCCAGTCAGGGGGATGCACAAGTGGGCCACAAGCCCAGGAGGCCCGGCCCCCCTAGTCGCGCCTCACAGGCTTGTGGGCCCTAGGTGGCCCCCTCCACTTATTCTAGCTCCCATCTCCTTCCCCTACCTCCAGAAAAAATCATCCCATAGCTCAAACCCGTGTTCTTGCTCTTCTTGCTGCGTTTTTCGATCTCCTTGTGCAAAGCCCCATTCACCAAACTGTTTTGGGGGAATTGTTCCTTGGTATGTGACTCCTCCAATGGTCCAATTAGTTTTTGCTCTAGTGCTTTATTTGTTGCGTATTTTTGCTGCCTTGGTGACCCTGTTCTTGAGCTTTGCATGTTAATTTTAGTTGGTCCCAAGCAGTTTTGATGCATGATATGGCCTCTAGGCACTTGTAGGAGTAGTTGCTATGAGTTTTGCTGAGCCTTGTTCATTTTTCTTTTGAGTCACTAAAATTTTCAGAAAAGGAAGATGTTCATGAAAAACTATCATGGTGGTTCTTCAAGCAAGAGGGGTCCCCGTCTCGCGATTCGGGAGCCCGATCCTTATCGACCGAGGAACGCACAGGTACAACCATGTGAATGGCCTTCTGATGAATTCATGATTGATGCAGGTTTCAAAGACGAGTTTGATACATTTGTTCACAACGCCAGGCTCGAAGAGTTCATCTCCAATAAATGTGAACAGTATACTACTCTCACTCCCTCTTTTGTTCGTAGATTTAAATTTTCAGTTGGCCGTGACACTTCCATACTGTTTGATCTCTATGACAAATCGTATACCATGGATTTAGAGGATTTCAATAGAATTTGCAAGATACCTGATTGGGTTAGTCTTAATGATCCTCCTAAGTCTTTGGTTAGAGATTTTTTCTCTAGTATAACTGTTGGAGAAACTAGAGATATTACGCAGGCTACCATGGGGAGCATTCATTTTCCTGCCTTGCATTACTTTGCCCTCTTCATAGGTAGATGCATTAACGGCAAGATTGAACATTGTCACCTCTGCGCACCTGACCTTAGTATTCTTAAGAGCGCAGTAACGGGTGATTGAAGTTTCAACATGGGAGCTATAATCGCGAGGAGGCTAAATAATAATGCTAATGAAGGGGATTTCTTTGGTGGGATCTATGCCACTCGCATAGCAAATTTTCTTGGAGTACCCATCCGCAAAGGAGATCCCTCGCTCCATACAGCTTTCCTTGATTGCGCCGCTATGACACGTTATTAGTTCCTTGAGAGGGATAATGAATCCCTCCTATAACGGTTAATATTTAACCGACAACGTGTTTTCCATATTACCCTTCCTGCTCCTGCCTTCTTTGACTTTCAGGTAAAAAGGAAATATTATATAACCAGAGGAGAGGTAGAGGAGTATGAGAGGGAGGCAAAGGCTACTCGCCTCCGTGAGGCAGCTATTCGGGCGGTAGCTGCCGCGTTCCCGTATAACCCCCATTATGATTTTGGATATCGCCCGGACCAGCCATGGGAGTAGACCAATTTAGGCCAAAAGCCTAAGCTTGGGGGAGTACGTGTTTCTCACCGACATTATATTCATGCTCACACTTTCACTTTGATAGTCGGTGTTCACACTTTGCCATTGCATCATTCATGCTAGTTTATTTCTTTTTCTCGCTTTCTTCTCGTGTGTTTGTTTAGTTTGAGAAAACAAAAAAAATTAGTTGTAAGTTTGCTTTCCAGCTTGCTTAGTGGTGTTTAAAAGTAAAACCCAAAAAGATTTCCCTTTCTTCTTTTGCTTGTTGGGAGCTTCCCCGTGTAAATAGATTTCTTTTTCTTTGGGTCAAGGTAGAAGACCATGGTTAAAATGTTTAGTGGCTCTCACATGCATATCTGTTTATCCTTCAAAGAGCCATATTACTTTGTCTTCTCCTCTGTGTTTGCTTGCAGATTCTAGCTTAGCCTAGTGCACGAACACTCTCATTATTATTCACATCATTCGTTTGTGCAAGTGAAAGGCAATAATGACGACATATGATGAAGTGACTGGGCCTGGAAAAGCTGGTATGAACTCGATCTATTTTGTTTTTGTAAATATGACTAGCTCATTGTTCCTAATTCAGCATTGTTGAGAGAAACGTGTTTGCAATGACAACTTAGAGATCATAGTTTCTGATGCCATGCTTAATTAGCTAGGAGCTTATAATGGTTTGTCTTGGATGCCACCATGAATTTCAAGATGATTATGATGTAGTATGATAGGATGGTATCTCCCTTTGAATGATTCAAGAGGCTTGACTTGGCACATGTTCATGCATGTAGTTGAAACAAAATCAACATAGCCTCTATGATATTCATGTTTATGGTGATTTGTGTCCTACTCATGCTTGCACTCAATGTTGGTTAATTTCAATGCATATTGATGACTGTTGTCGCTCTCTAGTTGGTCGCTTCCCAGTCTTTTGCTAGCCTTCACTTGTACTAAGCGGGAATACTGCTTGTGCATCCACTTCCATAAACCCAAAGTTGTTCCATATGCGTGCACCATACCTACATATATGCGGTATCTACTTGCCGTTCCAAGTAAATTTGCATGTGCCACTCTCTAAATCTTCAAGAAATAATATGTTTTGTATGCCCGAACCGGTCATGTGGTGACAAGGGGCGGTCAGTATCTTCCATGCTAGTCGTTTTATCCTCGATACGTGTTTATTCACTATCACTCACGAGAAAGGGGCCGGTAATCGGAATGCCCAGTTCCATGCTCAAATCAAAAAAATAATTGCAAACAAAACTCCCCCTGGATTGTTGTTGGTATGGACGGCACCCGAGGATTCGGCTAGTCGTGGAGTGTGATTGATCGGTGGTGGGGGAGTCAAAACTTTACTTTTCTGTTTGGGAACCGCCTATAATTTGTGTAGCATGGAAGATGGTGAAAACTCTTGGTCATCGCGTTGACAATGAAAGCATGCCACCCAAAATTATTCATCTCTGTCTTCAAAGCTTGAGCTCTGGCACCTCTCCAAATCAATGCTTCCCTCTGCGAAGGGTCTATCTATTTATGTTTCTGTTGAGTCATCCTCTCCTTATAAAGGCATCGATTAGAGAGCACCTCTGTCATTTTTATGCTTTGCTATTAATTGATATTGAGTATGACTGTGACTGGATCTTCTTTTCCATGAATTACAATGTTCAGTCAGCCCTTGGTCTTTGAAGGTGCTCTGCATTTATGTTTTGCGGTCTCAGAAAGAGCTACCGAGTTACCATTTGTTCATATTGCTTCATGATTGTTTTGATTGAAGTGTTGACGTTTGAAACTTATTATTACTGCTCGCTAGTTGATTTTGCCATTGATATGAGTTTACCATGATACCTAAATATCATTGCTTATATGGTTAGCTTATGATCTTGCTGAAAATCAGAATATGAGTTAGACATAATTACAACAACAAGATCAAACAGAGTTCGTAAAAGTTTTTCTTTTGTCTCTTTCAGTTGTTCAACTGAATTGCTTGAGGACAAGCAAGGCTTTAAGCTTGGGGGAGTTGATACGTCACCATCGTATCTACTTTTCCAAACTCTTTTGCCCTTGTTTTGGACTCTAATTTGCATGATTTGAATGGAACTAACCCGTACTGACGCTGTTTTCAGCATAATTGCCATGGTGTTGTTTTTGCGCAGAAATAAAAGTTCTCGGAATGACCTGGAAATTTACGAGGATTTTTTGTGGAATATGTAAAAAATACTGGCGCAAGAATTACCGGAGGGACGGAGCCAGGAGCCCACAAGCCCAGGAGGCACGGCCCCATGGCCGCGCGTGGCATGCTTGTGAGGCCCTCGTGGCTCCGCCACCTCCAACTCCAGCTCTATTTAGTTTCTCTCACCCAGAAAAAATTAAGAGAGAAGAGTTCATCGCGTTTTATGATACGGAGCCACCGCCACCACCTGTTCTTCCTTTGGAGGGCAGATCTGGAGTCCGTTCTGGGCTCCGGAGAGGGGAGATCGTCGCCGTCGTCATCACCAACCTTCCTTCATCGCCAATTCCATGATGCTCTTCAACGTTCGTGAGTAATCTCATTGTAGGCTTGCTAGACGGTGATGGGTTGGATGAGATCTATCATGTATTCGAGTTAGTTTTGATGGGGTTTGATCCCTAGTATCCACTATGTTCTGAGATTGATGTTGCTACTACTTTGCTATGCTTAATGCTTGTCACTAGGGCCCGAGTGCCATGATTTCAGATCTGAAACTATTATGTTTTCATCAATATATGTGTGTTATTGATCCTATCTTGCAAGTTGTAGTCACCTACTATATGTTATGAACCGGCAACCCCGGAGTGACAATAGCCCGAACCACTCCCGGAGATGACCATAGTCTGAGGAGTTCATGTATTCACTAAGTGCTAATGCTTTGTTCCGGTTCTCTATTAAAAGGAGACCTTAATATCCCTTAGTTTCCATTAGGACCCCGCTACCACAGGAGGGGTGGACAATAAATGTCATGCAAATTCTTTTCCATAAGCATGTATGACTATATATGGAATACATGCCTACATTACATTGACGAACTGGAGTTAGTTACAAATCACCCCATGTTATAACTAATACATGATGAATGTCATCCGACATAATTATCCATCACCGCTCCAATGCCTACGAGTTTTTCCTACTGGTCCTTGCTATGTTACTTTACCGCTACTGCTGTCACTGCTGCTACTGTTACCGCTACTACTATCACTGCTGCTACTGTCACCATTGCTACCATTGCTATCACACTACTTTGCTACTGAAACTTTGCTGCAGATATTAAGTCTTTCAGGTGTGGTTGAATTGACAACTCAACTGCTAATACTCTAGAATATTCTTTGGCTTCCCTTGTGTCGAATCAACAAATTTGGGTTGAATACTCTACCCTCGAAAACTGTTGCGATCCCCTATACTTGTGGGTTATCAATGCTCACCATCGGGAGTGAGTAATTCCTTTGTAGGCTTGTTGTACGGTGATGGGATTGGATGAGGTTGATCATGTATTCGAGTTATTTTGATAGGGCTTGATCCCTAGTATCCACTATGTTCTGAGATTGATGTTGCTATGACTTTGCTATGCTTAATGCTTGTCACTAGGGGCCTGAGTGCCATGATTTCATATCCGACCCTATCATGTTTTCTCTGAATATGGAAGTGTTTATATCATATCTTGCAAGTTTTATGCACCTATTACATGTTATGATCCACATCCCCCAAGGTGACAATAATTGAGATTATTTTCGGTGATTGTCGTAGTTTGAGGAGTTCATGTATTCACCATGCGTTCATGATTTGTTTTGGTTCTCTATTAAAAGGAGGCATTAATATCCCTTAGTTTCCTTATGGACCCGGCTACCATGGGAGGGTAGGACAAAAGATGTCATACAAGTTCTTATCGCAAGCTCGTATGACTATATACGGAATACATGTCTGCATTATATTGATGAATTGGAGTTAGTTCTGTGTCGCTCTATGTGTAACTGTTACATGATTGATGTCATCTAAATCATTATCAATCACCGGTCGACGTGCCTACGGTTTACATATATTCAATCTTGCTAAGTTACTATTGCTACTGCTACTATCATAACTACTACAAAACTGTTGTTGTCACTCTTACCTTTACTACTACTACTACTTTTCCATGCTACTAAAATTTTCACTGCATAGAGATATCCCAGGTGGGGTTGAATTGACAATTCAACTACTAAGGCCGATAAATATTCTTTGGCTCCTCTTGTGTCGAACCAATAAATCAGGGTGTAATACTACCCGCGAAGACTGTTGTGATCCCCTGTAATTGTGGGTTATCAAGACTATTTTCTAGTGCCATTGTCAGGGAGCATAGCTATATTTGTTGTGTTCGCTTTAGGATATCGAATTTCTACTATGAACAATTCGAAAGATACTCGAACCGGGATCATTCCCTCTCGTACAAGAGGAGGTAAGGAACTGCCATCTAGCTGTGCTTTTGATTCACCTACTATTTTCAATTAGCTTATAACACCACCGCCTATTACTCATTCTGATATGTCGCATGAACTTAATGATGCTACTTTTGAAATTAATGATGATACTACTGCTACACTTGATGAAACTGAAACTGTGCCACTTAATGAATTACTTGATGCTCATATCGCTAAAGCTAGAGAACTTGAAAATGTTGAAACTGATGAAGATTTTGAATCACCTATTACACCTCTCTCTCCTAATAGATATGAATTGCTTGATGTACCCGAGGGTTATGTTATGGATGATGAGACACCTAGGGACTTTATTGCTTGTAATGGTAGAGATGATTAGAAGAAACTATTATGCAAACTGAAAGAAAAATCTATGATGGAGAAAATGAAAAATGATCCTAAATTTGCTACTTCTCCTCTATTTGTTACTGATAAGGATTATGAATTCTCTGTAGACCCTGAGTTAATCCCTATAGTAGAATTTGATCCTTTCCATGGTTATGAAACTAAAACTGTTGTTGGACATCTTACTAAACTAAATGATATTGTCACTTTGTTTACTCATGAGGAAAAGACGCGCTACTATTATATCCTTAAGCTTTTTTTCTTTTTCGCTAAAGGGCGAGGTTAATAAATGGTTCCTCACTCTTGCGCCGAGGCAGTCAACAATTTGGTTCTCTTCTGTTAAGAATTGATTCAAGAGTTTTCAAGCAGATTCACCATCCTTCTCGATGACAAGGCTGAGATCATCGGTATCCGAGGGCAAAACACACGTGCCCTGAAAATTCGACCTGAAACGTCCTCCATGTCTTCCCAGCTTTCGAGAGAATTTCTAGGCATGATATAGGGCCAATGACGTGTTGGACCCTTAAGCTTGAGTGGCAAGTATTTTATGGCATGAAGATCATCTCCTTGGGCCATGTGGATGTCTAGAAGTAAATCTTCTATCTAGACGGTCGTGTCTGTCGTGCCATCATATTGATCGATGGTGATGGATCTAAAACCTTCGAGGAACTAGTGTTCCATGACCTCATTTGTGAAGCAGACTAGGCATGCAGGAGCTCGGTGCCGGAGCATATGCATGTTCCCTCCTTTGCTCCCGAGCTCAGCCTTGCCTATCCTTACAGGTGTTATATCTCTCCCAACCATCACACACATGGTCCCGAACATCATAGATGGATAGGTGTGGGGGTTGATATGTACCTGTGTATCTTAGTACGCAGGTCATATGGTTTGATCAGGCCCTTGCCATGAGGGCGGGGTCTTGTCGGGGGTTCTTTATATGCCCATGATGTCTGATCTTGCCCTCTAGGGGGGCAATCAGCCTATTCGTTGTAGTGGTTCAAGGGGATCAACATCAGCCACCTCACCCTCGAATTCGGGTAACAAGCATCATCATGGAAATGATTTGGCGGCCGTTCGCCATGCTGCAAGACTGGCTTCGTCCGCGAGAATTTCCTCCCACTTGTCATTAAGAGTGGCTTTGTGTGAGTACAACTCCTATTGCTTTTGCTTCATACTTCGCACGGTTTTGGCTAGCCGACGCTGAAAGCATATCTGTTTGGATGGGTCTTCGGGCACCTCGAAGTCAAAGGGTGTGAGGTTGTCATCATCCTCAGATTCTGGCACGTAGTCATCGTTCGTCCCGTTATCGGAGTCTTCCTTTTCTTTGGGGTTTTTTCTCAATAGGTGTATCCATATAGGTCCATTCTGTTGTGCAGGTTTGATCTGTCTGTTCTCGCGTGTGTTGGAGCTAGCATCGTCATCAGCGGTGTTGTTTTTATTATTACTTCTATCATTGCCTCTTCTGACGATGGCATTTGGAGCCGCCCTTAGGCTTCTCGTTAATGTCTTCCTTACGAGTGTCGACCATGTAGATGTCATAGGTGGATGTTGCAGCCCACTTCCCCTTTCAGGGAGCGGCAATACGCGAGTGTGGTCCATATTTGCTGAGGTCATCCTCATCCATGTTGATGACCTCATCAGATCCATAGTCGAGCGCATCGGTTAAATCTTCAACTATGGCGACTAGGTGGGAGGTGGGTGGGATGAAAATTTCCCAATCATTGGTTTTATGTCTCATCTTCTCATAAATTGCATATTAGATTGCCGGGTTCTGGATCCGGCCCAGTACCTTGTTTACCTGCGAGAGATCCTCCGCATTTAGGGCCTTACGGTAGGCCGAGCTGATATGAAAGGGATTGTTCGAACCACCCGAGGCGGTTCCATCTCCCATGGCCTTTCAAGCCAGTTTTAGTTTGGAGACTAGAGCAGCCTCCTCCAGGATAGCCTTTAGATATCAAGAAGAGTTCAACTTCATGCGGTCACCTGAGGTGGCATTAATATGGTCGGATGTGATTGCCTCCAGATCCATCTCTAGGGCTGTTGCTGTCAAGGGATCGGATCTAGGTGTCAGATCGAAAGCCAGTTCCATAGCGTTTGTGCCCGAGGATTCCTCGGGCTGGATCACGATTTGTCCCGACATGACTAGATCATCACGGGCATCATCAACGTATTCAAAACTTCCGAACGTGATGACCTTGTTTGGAGCGAAGGTGTCTACGCGGCCTAGACGTCCACCAGGATCAACATGTAGTACAACACTACTAAAGGAGAAAATATGGGCAGGGACGAAGTTGCCCTCAGAGCCAATGTTGTTGTCAAACTGCAGACAAGCCATCAATCCTGAAGATCACACAACAAGCTCTTAATGGAAGCACTAATGTCGGTGTCAAAACTGACAGATCTCGGGTAAGGGGGGCCGAGCTGTGAGATCGGATCGAGGGTAACAGGAGATAAAGAACACGAGGTTGTTACCCAGGTTCGGGCCTTCTCGATGGAGGTAAAACCCTATGTCATGCTCTTGTTGTATCGATGATGTAGCACTTACATGGTTGATCTATCTCTGGATCATGAGTTTGTGGACTAAACCCTAGGGATTATGATGTTGTGTATGTCCCCTCTACGTGCTAAACCCCATGGTTTATTTAGGGACCGGGGGTATCTAGGGTTACATGAACGTCAGTTACTATCTATGAACTACATCCTGAACGAATCATCCTCTCTCTAGATTGATAGAATCCGATATGCTCACATTCTTTCATTGGGCCTCCGAAGTCCTTCCTTCAGGATGGGCCTCCAGCACAACTGATGAACTAGTCCACCGCGATTGCAACCCCTTAGTCCTAGACTCCCTCAATGGGGACAAACATTTTTTTGAGTATAATCTATTAAGATATTACTAGTCATACATTGGGAGAGACTAAGACATAAGGTGGATTTCGGTAGTTTTCGTTTGAGAGTATTCTTACTACGTGCATTTTCAAGTGTAGAGGTTAGAGGACCCTATCTTCGATTATTAACAAAATATTAATACATAGAAGTATCCCGCGATCATGCATGTGATTCCTTGGCATTGATCTTCATTCAAACTCCACAAGCTGAAATCAAGGCATTCTCATGTGGCATCGAGAGTTCTAATTTATCTTAAACAATTTATGTTGACTCCAAGTATATAGATACAAAGTAATAGCATTTAACCTTACCATTTCATACTCAATCTCCTCCACAATATTCTCAGAAGAGGCACCATGCATCCTTGTCTAGATAATCATACCAAATTATATGGCAATTGACTTAAGATTGATTACTATCGTGCCAAGAAAGTACCCACCATGATAAAAATCCATTGGGAAATAAGTGCAGTGTGGACCTGTAAGAAGAATCCATATATTCCATGCACCATAATCATTTCATAGGTTGCGTCGAATTAATTTTTTTCGGAACGAACCCCCTCCCCCAACCCATGCCAAAATTCTAGTGCAATTCCTAATCTTCACCATCTTCTACCACTAATGATTGACAATGTCGAAATAAAGAAGCCTTCTTTAACGAGCAAATCTCCAGAAACATCTTATTAAAAGGAAATTGAGTAAGTTTGGGTTTATCGTAACTAAGGAGGTGGAGCACGTGCGGGGCAACGAGAAGAAGACCTCACCACCAACACTTCGATAATTACTTGCAAAACAAAAAGTTCAGGAAGTTTTGCAAAAAACATACAACACGACTGCACATTTGCCAGCTATACGATGTGACAGATTAACATCATGCCACGTCAATCAAATACATACATTGAGGCAGATAGAGATGGTAGATGGCCCTCCATTGGTCATAAATCACATTTTTCTTAGTAGAGTGACCAAAATGAGCGCTAGTAACTTACGCTTCACAAACGTTCCGGATCCACCGTTGCCAACTACTCCCTCCATTTCTAAATATAAATAGTTTTTACAGATTTCATTACGAACTACATACAGATGTATATAAACATATTTTAGAGTATAGATTTACTCATTTTGCTTCGTATGTAGTCCGTGATGTAATCTCTAAAATCTTATATTTAAAAAACAAAAGCAGTATAATGCTGCATTTGGTAGCAAGGTATTTCCAAAGTTTTCTCAGAATACTGCGGTTTCTGAAACAAACTATGGTTTTGAATACTTAGATGTGTTTGGCTTCAGCAGAAACTGAAATTTTGTAAACCATAGTATCCTAAAAACCATGGTATTTTTGCTGTGCCGAAAAAAGAGGCCCCGCCATTTTTTTCTAAACAGAAAAAACTCATTTCACATCGTTGTCTATCTCGAGATAACTATATCAAATTATATCGCCTCCTATTTTTTCTCAATCTATTATCTTGTAAAATAATTCTAATATGTCTCGTGGTCTCTTAAGGTGCTTCTTCTTCTAGCTGGCCTCACTTGTAAACCTCACGTCTCTTTTCTCGTCCATGAGACAGAATCTAGGTTAGCTGATGTGCATGTAGATGCAGCAGGGATAAACATATTCTACAAATCATAGCATCTAGGTCCGGCCGACGTGTACATGAAGGCTGCATGCAGCCGACCGCCGTTAGGAGCCGCTAATTACACCAGCCAAACACATGTAAAACTGAAAAAAGACAATGAATTTAAGGAACTACAGTATTCATTACCCACTCATGAAAATACTTTAGTTTGCAATTGCTACCTTTTTTAAAAACTTTACTGCCAAACTAGGCCTAAGTGGCATTTTTTCTTGACCGAAATGAGCACCATCGACGAGATAAGTGACCACTAATGCATTATAGTCACTCGAAAAAAAATATGTATTTCAGTTTAGTTATTAAAATCGATAAAGAGGCAGAGAAATCGGAGAGTGGAGTGTGTACACTGGACAGTGGACACCGCCGCCCGTCTTTACCGACCGCAACCGAGGAGGCTCCGAGGTCCTCTGCCAAATGGCTCTCCTGTCCTGCTTTCCCCCCACCTCTCATCTCCCCCTTCCTCCTCCTCGGTGCGCTTCCCGAGAGCGGGCTGCATGGTCGCGGGCGGCAGGCGACGTGTCGCGGGGGCAGACGGGCGAGGCCACACCTGGAGCGCATGGGCGGCGACACCCAACCTCCTTCCAGTCCCCACTCCCCCCTGCACTGTTCGCCGCCGCGCCTATTTAGGCCCCGGGATAAGGACGGACCGAGGCCCGGTCTTGATGCTTCTCGGCGCCTCCGTCTCACCGCAATCCGCCCGCCATGGTAGCGCTCTCCCGCCTCGTCGTCGGATCTTGTCCGGTCCGGTCCGTGCGTTTCTCTAGCCGCCGATTGACATCTGCCCTGTAGCACCACTTGTTCTTGCTAATCTAGGAGCAATTTGGGCGTGGTTCTTGCTAATCTAGGAGCAATTTGGGACGGTAAATCGCCGATTGGCAAACATCTTGTGTTCTTGCATTTCTTTTCGGCAGTTAGCTTGCCGTGGTTCTGATTCTGAAATGCCCTCAATACGTGATGGGCCTGAGCTGTTTACCAACCTTCACTCATTGTGATTACCGCTTGTTCTTGAGCTGTTTACCAACATTCACTGATTGTGATTACCGCTTGTTCTCGCACCTATCTTTGTTGTTCTGATTCTGAAATGGCCTCATATGTGATGCGTGCGGCTGTGAGCGTACGCATTTCTGCATCTGCCAAGAATAATCTTGAGGATGTCAAATAATGGCAGTAACTGGTCACTCGTATCTGTATAAAGTTTGCTAGTATTCGTATTGAGAGGGGATGTACTTCGCTGGAACTAAGAGTTGTGGATTTTACTGGATTTTTTATTATTATTTCCTTTCTGTTGTACGTGTATGATGCATCAAGTTGTAACTTTTTTATATTGCCCCATCTAGGATCCTGCCTAATACAGTGACTAATTTAGCCGCGCTCTTGTTATTTTCCAGTGAATTCAGCTCATTATTTCCCTAGTATATGTATGCTGCTCACGATATCATGTGATGTTGATGTCCTTGGAGGTACACGAGACAAGATCACGGACTCATGCGACCGAAGAAGGGAAAACTGCCCCAAAGAAACAGAAGGAAGAACACAAAGAGCAGGAAGGGGGGCAGGAGCGTCCCTCCAAGAACAAGAAGCCGGTCGAGCCTGAGGCGGAAACAAAGACCAAGAAACACAAAGGTGGGGAGTCTGAGCTAGACGGGAAGGAAAACACTACGAAAGAGTACACCGACTTCTGCAAGGCCATCAGAGAGCACCTCCCTGCGGAGGACATGCGCAAGATCCTCGAAGCCAACGGGCAAGACGCTTCGGGGTCAGAAGATGCAGTTGTTTCAAGCTGGTATAGTCCATTTTAGATTCTCAATCAAAAGCTTCTGATATACTAGAATATCAACTGCTTTGCTCATATGCTAAATGTTCTGCCAACTCCTAACAATATTGCTTGATGACCACAGTGAGGATATGATGTTTTATGGGCCTCTCGAGAAGTGCCCAATTTGTGGTGGTCAGCTTGAGTGCAAGGGGTGGAAATACAAGTGCACTGGCAAATACAGTGAGTGGGCAAGCTGCATTTTCAGCAGCAATAGTCCTCCAAGGAAATCTGATCCTATAAAGGTGCCGGAGGATGTCAGCAATGATTTTTTGAACAAGGTAATGAGGCCACACTCTTCCGGGTATTTATGTACCAGTGCTGCATTCACTTTGTGAACGGTCAACAATTTGAAATAATTTGCTTGATCCCCTGCAGTGGCTGAAGCAGCAAGAAGGGAAGGGGTACCCTAAGCGTGATGTGGATGAAGAGGCCCATATCTTCTCGGGCATGATGGTTGCGCTGTCTGGACGGATGTCACGCTCACACGTATTGTACCTGAACACTTGCCCCCCCCCCTTCTACATTACGATTATGAGTTGCATAAATCCGATTCTATTGCTTCTGAAAATGGCCAGGCTTATTTCAAGGAGCAGATTCTGAACCATGGAGGACAAGTGAATAATTCCGTGCTTGGTGGGTATCATGTAGTACTATCCTTTCTGTTGTATCATCTATGAACTGCTGCCATTGCTGATGTCGGTGCCTTTGCATTGCAGGTGTCACATGTGTAGTTGCTTCTCCAGCTGAGAGAGACAAGGGAGGCTCAGGAGGATTTGCTGAAGCACTGTAATAATCCCTTGATGACCACTTCCTTATCTTCCATTGTAGTCCATGCTGTGTTTAGCACATATGAAAGCCGTCCATTTCTATTTTTACTTTTAAAAAGGAATGCTTGCCTGCACATTACCCTTTCTGATCATGTGTTCATTGCACAATTGGACCATGCATGCGCAGGGAGCGTGGAACTCCTGTAGTGAGTGAGAACTGGATAGTCGATAGCATTCAGAAGAAGGAAGCCCAGCCATTGGCTGCTTATGATATTGTATCGGATGTTGTTCCGGAGGGCAGAGGACTGCCGCTGGACAAGCTTGATCCAAGCGAGGAGGCCATCGAGACTTTGGCGGCAGAGGTAATCAGTTGCCTTTAACTTCTGCACTTCTTATAATTGCAGCTTCAGTTGGGTAATTAATAGCTCTGTTTTGGTTGGGCAGCTGAAACTTGCTGGCAAAAGATCGGTGCACAAGGACTCTAAACTGGACAAAGACGGCGGGTGTATCTTTGAGAAGGATGGCATCATCTACAATTGTGCCTGTTCAATTTGCGACTTAGGATCCGAGACTAACCAGTATGTACTTCTGTGTTATCTATCATGTGTGTTGAGGCCTTAGTGGAGGTGAAGTGTACACTGATTTGAGCACTTGCAAACTGCTCTATCTATGCAGGCTCTGCATTATGCAGCTGATCATGCTACCTGAAGAACACCTGCACCTTTTCTACAAGAAGGGTCCAATTGGCCATGATCAGATGGCAGAGGAACGAGTCGAGGACTTTGGTATCCGTGTCAACGATGCTATCAAGGAATTTGCCCGTCTGTTCAAGGAGGTTACTGGAAATGATTTCGAGCCATGGGAGAGAGAAAAGAAGTTTGAGAAGAAGAGTATGAAGATGTACCCCTTGGACATGGTACATCTTTCAGTTTCTTTCTTTTCTGATTCCATGCTATGGAGTAGCACCCAGAAACATAACTGTTTTTTCTCTCCTTATCAGGATGTTGGTTTCGACGTGCGTCATGGAGGTGCGGCACTTCGTCAGCTGGGAGCTGCAGCAGCACACTGCAAGCTTGACCCTGCCATTTCTTTTCTTCTAAAGCAATTGTGCGGCCAAGAAATATACAGGTGTCAGTTAACACATGTTCATGTTTCTTGGGGAATCGTTTAACTTGCTGAATAGTTTAGTCGCCTACAATTTAGTGGCTCTCTGTTTGTCAGAGAGATCATAACAAATATGATACCTACTGGTTTGTGTCACAGGTATGCTTTGACAGAGATGGCCCAGGATCTGCCTGACCTTCCTATTGGGATGCTTACAGATGTCCATTTGAAGAGAGGTTTGTTTGCCCTTCAACAATTCTTCTTGCTGCATTTATCGGCCTGTATCTTTCTTCAAGTATGTACAAGTTGTTGTTGAGACTGTGAATATGATGCTTCCAAATGCCGTTGCTATCTATGTATCATACTTGTATTTCTTCACTAGGTATAGTGTGGCATTCTAATTATGCTTCTATTTTGTATACTCTTGTTTTATGTTGAGATAGCATGGAACTGATGCCTCCAAAATCCATGATTCCTAAGCATTGTAGAGTTGTTTCTTCGATCTTGGTAGTTTGTGGCAATATACCATAATTAGCTTGCTAAAATAGTTTTTCTTACTGAAAATAGTTTGTTCTTAGTTCATGTTTATGGTTATATTGGTTATAGTTACAATATCTATGTCATATTAGCCAAGATTTTATATTTTAATTTGTGTCTTCCATTATGTCTTATATATGGTGTGATAAAATGAAGCTATCCTTCCTGTCAACCATGTTTGCTCCTTTAATTTCTTGCATATTGGTGTTTAATATATTTTTGCTTCTAACATTGTAAGTGTGTGCTACTTTTACACAAATGCTTGAACTTCAAGCATTTTCAGATACCAGTAACTATTCCAATTGGCAGGTGAGGAAGTGCTACTTGAATGGATCCGAGATGCGGAACCAGCACCAGAGTCTCGGCTTGCCGCGGATGCATTCTGGATAGAAATAAGTAACAAGTGGTTCACCCTGTTCCCCACAACTAGGCCGTATATAATGAGGGGATTTGAGCAGATTGCTGACAATGTATGCATACCATACTTCTCACACTATCTCCAATCGGTTGACCTACTCATGATGATCTCAAGATCTGTCTGGAATGCAGGTGGCCTCTGGTTTTGAGACGATCCGTGATATAAATGATGCTTCTCATCTTATCGGAGATGCTTTTGCTTCAACCTTGGATGATCCGCTGTCTGAATGCTATAAGAAACTTGGTTGTTCAATCAACAGCGTTCCTGAAGATTCAGAGGATTACAAGATGATCGTCAAGTATCTGGAGAAAACATATGAACCAGTCAAGGTTGACGACGTGGTGAGATGTTGTCTTGCTGCTATGCTTTCAGCTTTTCTCAAACCCATGGTTCTGCCTCGTGATCTTGTGCTCTCTTTCAGGTCTATGGTGTTTCTGTTGACCGGATATATGCTGTTGAATCCAGTGCATTTCCTTCTTACAATGAAATAAAGAAGTTACCAAACAAAGTTCTACTCTGGTGTGGTACGTCCGTGCTTATGTTTCTTTGTGTTTCGTTGCTGATTGTTTATCTTGTCACCTGTGTTTTGACCTGTCAACCTCTTGTTTTGTGCAGGAACTAGAAGCTCAAACCTGCTTAGGCATCTGCACAGAGGTTTCCTGCCTGCTGTTTGTCATCTGCCTGTGCCGGGATACATGGTAATTTCTGTGTTAAGTGGTCGATTCCCGACGGTAGATAGGCCGAGCATCATGCTGGGATCTCATATGGTGTTAATGTTGGTGCAGTTTGGTCGAGCCATCGTCTGTTCGGACGCGGCAGCTGAAGCTGCTCGTTATGGCTATACGGCGGTGGACCGTCCGGAAGGATACCTGGTCTTGGCAGTGGCCTCTCTGGGGGAAGAGATCAAAGAGATAACGGGCACACCAGGGGCCGAGGTACTCGACCCACCCTGTGTGTGCTCGCATGTTTCAGGATGTTTTTAACCCTATTGTTACTGGTTATATTACTTATGCTGTCCTTGTGTTTCGGACACAACAGGATGTGAAATCTCTGGAAGAGAAGAAGCCTGGCGTGAAGGGGGTGGGGAGGAAGACGACCGACGAGTCGGAGCACTTCACCTGGAGGGACGGCGTCAAGGTGCCGTGCGGCAAGCTGGTGCCCTCGGGGAACGAGGACGGCCCGCTCGAGTACAACGAGTTCGCCCTGTATGACCCAAAGCAGGTAGAGCCTTCCTACCAAACTTGACGCACTTGTCTTAAAGCGGTCGTCGTGAACTGAAGCGTTTGGTGATGAGCTTCAGTGATGGATGCCGTTGTGCCGTGTCGTGTCGTGGTTGTGCAGGTGAGCATCCAGTTCCTGGTCGGGGTGAGGTACGAGGAGCAGAACATGGAGGTGGTGCCGGACGAGTGAAGGATCCGGTGGTTCGACGGTTGCCTGTATTCTGGAAGGCTTTAGTGGTAGTGAGCATTTGACGGTGGTGGTGTGATCGGTGCGGCGATGCGTTCGGCGATGGAGGTGGCCTGTACCCCATTTTGGGCTGCCTTGTGGTTTCGTCGCCGCCCGCCCGCCCCTGTTTGTAGGCGCTGTTAGGAGAAACGCTTGTGGTAGCTTATGCTGGAATGGAAGAACATGATGTGCCTGGCCTGTATATATGTCTAGAAGAATGTATGCATGTATGCATCTGCCTGGGGTCCTGATGCTGCCTTGGCCTCGGGTAGCAGGAATGCATGTGGATGATGGTTTGTGCACTTTTAAAGTTCGCGCTGTGCAGCTCAAAAAAAAAAAAAGTTCGCGCTGTGATGCATACTGCGTCGTGTCACTGGTTTTTTTATTTATTTTAGACATCTACTCCCTCCGTTTCTAAATATACCTCTTTTTCACCAAGAGCAACTCTAGCAGACCCTGTATAATTGCGAACTGCAAAAGCATTTTACTTTCTAAATATACCTCTTTTTCACCAAGAGCAACTCTAGCAGACCCTGTATAATTGCGAACTGCAAACGCATTTTACAGTTCGATGAAGTGGGGTTTTGTAAACGCGTTTTACAGTTCGATGAAGTGGGGTTTTGCAAGATGAAATGTTGCGCTTCAGAACAGAACCCGAACCCGTATAATCAAACTGCATAATTTAAAATAAAACATTCGCGGGTGAAATTGGAACCACAGTCTGCATAAAACATGATCATACAAACTACATTCACAACCCGCATCACTTACTAGAGGGGGAGCACATCTATTGGAGCTCAACGGAGCTCACCAGATCTACTAGCTATCCTGTCGCACTACGTAAAATTGAGCTCACCGGAGTCGAGCTCGTGCGGTAGTAGATACGCAGTGCGTTCAGTCGTCGGAGGAGGAGAGTTCGATGTAGATGCGCTCCTGCGCAGTCGCTTCGCGGCGTCACTCCTTCACCTTGTGGCCGAAGGCGAGGGCCGACGCGACACCTTGCTCATAAAGCATGGTGTCGATCTCCTCCTCCCTCCGGCGACGTTGCTGGTCCTCTTTCGCCTCTCGTGCACTCCGCACCAGCAGCACGGGCAAAAGGCTATCCGCCTCCGCCGGAGGGAGGAAATCCTCCGGTTCGATGACGGACCCGACACGTCGCTCCGGCACCGCCCCGGCCTCCGGCTTCATCTTCACCGACGGGAGCTCTTCGAGCTCCCTCTTCACCGGGGGGAGGGAGGAGCACGAGCGCGAGCTCGACGCCTTGAAGGAGTTGCCAGAGAAGAGGCGGCCGCGCGCGCGGTCGTACTCCTCTGTCTCGCGACGGAGGAGCGACGACGGCGGCGTCTGGCCCCACTGCGTGTACCGGCGGGCGGCGCGTTTACGGGCGGCGTCGGATGTGACGCAACGAGCCCTCTCGGGGTCGTCGTTCCTACGGCTACCGGAGTTGGCCATCACAGGTGGTGGAATGGAGCGGCTACGCGGCGGAATGGAGGCGTGCGGCGGCGGATTGGAGGCGCCGACGGTGAGGTGGTGGGACTTTTTGCGGCGGCGGAGGGATTGGGGTTCGTCCCGCATCCAGCGGTCGAACCCGCAGATATACCGGTTGAGCGCTCGCGTTTACGGGCCACCGCAAAAGTATTACGGGTTGGGCCGCGTTTACAGTATCTGCTCTGGCAGGAAAAACAGCCCAAACCCGCATACTCGTCGAAATTTTTACGGACCGGGCGTTTTGCGGGATGTGCTAGAGTTGCTCTAATAGAATACATATGGATGTATATAGACATACTCTAGAATATACATTCAATCATTTTGCTCCGTATGTAGGCCTCTAGCGAAATCGCTTAAAAGATTTATATTTAGGAACGAAAATCGCTTAAAAGACTTATATTTAGAAACGGGAGTAGCACATACTCGTCTTGTATTTTGATACGGAGGTAGCATACTAGAACGACATGCGGGAGTTGGTGACCTTCTCTGTCGCTTTCTTCCTGACATTAATCATCTCCTCTTTGGCTGTCCTGCGTCCAAATATTTTTTGAACATGTCAACGGGGAATGTTGATCTCTATTCAAAGAAAATGAGCCGATTTATGAGGGAAACTGTATGAGGAACACATGACTTGTACTACATGGTTCGGCATAATCTGTGCTGAGCTCTTTCCTTAGATAGTTGGCTCTTACGTTGTGTTGTAACTATGTATGAGTTTTCTTTGCAAGTATATGTTACAAATAAAATATTTGATAAAAAAAATTCTGTTTCAACGGATTTTGGATTTTGTTACGGTCTGTCTCATTATCAATGTTGTTTAATCTTCAATTTGGCGGCGTCTATCTTGTTTATATTGGTAACTATCTTTTTTTATGGTAATACATGTCTCATTAATAGAATAAAATCAAGTTACAAAACACATAAACACCAACCTTACAAGACTGAAAAGATAGAATTATTTTATGAAAAAAAAACCATGTCTGACTCTCTCCTTGAACACCATCAAAGCAACCATCGAAAAGAAAAAGGTCAGATCACCTCTTCATCCGAGCTCGACGCTGATACTCATAACTATCTGGGAGGGGAACTTTTGGAACCTATATGTATATACACCTTATATGCAAAAATAAAGCAACAATTCAACAAAAACTAAAAAATATCTGAAATCATTTTTGAAATAAACTTGACCTTTCATTGTACTTGTAAGAAAAATTCCATAAAAGAAAATTATACTTTGACTTCTTTTCAAAAATTACAAATTTTCGGTTCAAATAATGTGAATAGTGATCTATAATAGCAAATAAATTTTGACTTTTTACCCAGAAGTCAATGTTGACTTTTTGCATGAAATTTATATACTAAACAGAGTCAATTTTAATCTAAAAACTACTTCAAAACTATTTGACTTTTTAATTAATTATTAATTTTCTTTATATATGAACCAAAGTGTATTTACCTAACTATTTGTTTCTACTTTCTAGTAGGGTGAGTGTCCTGAAGAATTGGAAGATTGCTGGAAAATATGATGATGTGATACCGCTATGCTGTTTCTGTTAGAAGTATATTTTGTTTAAGATAAAATAAAAATTAAAGATAGAATATGTGTATGACTTGTCCTTTACTTCAAGTCTCTCTTTCTTCACATGTATTTTTATATATATCATTAGAAGTTTTTTTTTTTTTGCGTTGGACCATTACAAGGATTAGATCAATACAACAGAACAACACAATATTCAACCACCTATAATTTTCACATGGTATTAGAACGGTTTGTTTCACGATATCAATCGTAGGTTTCTTTACCACTTCTGCAGCGCGCCTTCTCTGGGAGACTAATTTCATCTTTCGGGGGGTGGGGTGGGCTGGGGGTACCCGGTGGACCAAAAATTAAATCGGTTCCGTAGTTTAGATATATTAAATCATGCTTGGATTTTCGATTTTCTTAGATTGATTCTTTCCTTTAGCCACCAATCTTCCAACCCTCGTCATCCGGTGAAAATCAGTGTAAAATCGGCATCCAAAACTCCATCAACTCATGCGGTCTCTGACGGCAACAACGTGTTGCGTCGACCTTCACACAACGCGTCCCATGCGGACGCTAGACGGGAGCAGCCCCGGCCGGCCGAACGAGCTGGCAAACAGGGCAGCGGTTCCATCGAGGCGCTGGCGTGCGCCTTGAGCCGCACACGTATGGCTGCATCAGAGATCAGAGTGCCGTCTCACGGAGGCACGAACACGGCATCTTGGGCCAGCTTCGATCTGGCGACTGCCGACTGGCGACATCCGACTCGCAGTGCAGGACTCCACCAACATCGATCTACGCAGGCATTCATCCATGGACACATTACACCAGTCGTGGCTCCATCGAAATATCCTTTTGCGGCTACCGGCGGCGGACCTCTGTCACGAGCGGAGGCATGCATCCAGCAACACGCGAGCCGCCAACCAGTAGCTGCTACCATGCATGCATCTTGTGTGTTTGCATGTCAAGGGGCATCACGTGTGCATGTGCAGGAGCAGATCCGGTGCTCCGAACAATCCAGCAAAACCATGTCCATGCGCGTCGGTCCGTCCAGAGTATTGATCACGCCTGCACCAAGCGATCTCCATCGACCCTGCACCGCGACACCGAACAGTATGACTATACTGTGTGAAAAATCCTTGTCCAGTTCGTCTATAAGAAGCGATGTCAACATGCATCATCCATACTTCAGGCCAGAGTTCGCAAACCTTTCTGAAATCCACTAACTTCTTTAAAATTCATGAACTTTTACAAACCCATGAACTATCGTGAAACCCAAAAACATTTTTTAAATCCACAATCTAAATTGCGAAATAGGGAGTCCATAAAAATCCCGTGAAACAACGGTATGTCTAGCATTACTCTACCATGAATTAGTGAGCATAAATAAGATAAGATTGGCAGCATACGAGTGCAACTAACTTTTTATTTGCATAGATATATAGACTCATGAAAAGGTACCACCCGCAACAATCAGCACGCTATTTTATTCTAATAATAGGTTGCTTTATATATCTTTGTAATGCGGACCCTTATTTCAACTTGGTGGGCAATTCTTTTCACATTCGTTGTTAGAATTATAACATTGGTTGGTCTCGAAGAGTCATGCAGCAGACACACGTGTTCAAGGTCCACGCTTCACCTTTGCTCTTACAATTCCTTTCGACACACCATTTCAAGGTAACCTTGCTCTCATCTAAATATGAGACGAGCGGAGTCACATTGGCATGGCTATCTTCATCGGTGCATTCGGGCTCGGAACAGCCTATTACATAGTATCATATGGCCATCAGTCCACATTATGCATATATATATATATATAACAGCATATGGTAGTGATGTATACTTACATTGTCCAACAACAATTAGGCATCCGACGAAGAAAACAACAATCACAATCCCCTTCATATTTTCTACGAACTATATACGAAATTATGAGATGGTTAGATGAAATCTGAAGCAATGGCACACCTCAACCTCGCCTCAGTATATATAAGGGGTACCCTTCTAATTAACTCCGTCATATGCATTAATTGTCATATTTTATCTATATCTATACCAATATAAAAATATCCAAAGGGGCACATCCAACTAATCCCAACCATGAAATGACGTGCATCTAACGACCTATATTGCTCCTATGTTAATCCCTCAACATGTTTAGCATGTAATCAATATCATACCAAATATTAGCAATAATACTAATTGTGTAATTAATACTATCTTTCCTAGAAACATATCATATATAATACCGTGTCATGCAATTAATATCCTACCTTTTTAAGTCTTAATTACTACTCTACCTGATAACAACATGCATTGCAGATACAAAATTACTAATACTTGTATAATGCCCGTGTGTTGCCATGGTCGACAAACACACAAAAACTAATCAATGACAAAGAATATTGTGTTTAGGTGAGTAGAAAATGGGATGTAATGCCGATATCTTAATGACTATTAGTAAAGCACATATGATATGTTGTTTGACATCTTAATCTCTACTATCCAATCGAAACCATCTCAGGACGAAAGGAAAGAAGCCCTAGTTAATCAACCACCCATTAGCTCGTTCCTTCTTCCTGGTGCGACCCCCCACACACACATGATTGCTTATTTGCTGTCACTTTCGACCTCACCTACCATCTGATGATGCCTTGTCTCACTCCCTCGGTCGTCCACACACTAGTAGAAAAATGACCTTTTGTCTGGAGCATTCATCCTAGTTTGATTTCGGACCGGGACTAATGAGATCATTAGTCCTGGTCTGAACGGCTAGGAGTGGCCGGGGGCATGGCCAACATTAGTCCCGGTTCATTTGTGACCTTTAGTCCCGATTGTTGATATTAACCGGGAGTAAAGGGGTGGTGGCAGGCTGGGGTCCCAGCGAGCCCATTTCGTCCTGTTTTGAATACCAACCGGGACTAGAGGTGTACCTTTAGTCCCGTTCTATATAAACAACACGAACTAAAGATGTCCCTATAAAAAACCCCTCGTCCAGCCCGAGCTTGAGCTCATCCTCTCTGTTTTCTCCTCTCTGTTTTCCCCATAGCTCGAGATCTCATCCTTGATTTTCGCCAACATTTGTCAAGATTTGAGGCACCCCATCTATCCAAGGGTTGTAAAAGGTTAGTAACTTCATGCTTTCTCCTCTCATTGCTAATTTAGCTTGTTTCATGCTATATAAGTATAGTGATCAGTTGTGGGTTTTAGTTTGGGAGTATTTATGTGGGAGTTTATTTGATTAATATGCGATTTTAGCTCAAATTAACTTCTTAGTTCGCATATGTGTAGGTGTGGTTTACTTACTGTCTTCCCATCCCCATCCTCATTGCCGTTGATCGCCTGCACCGGCCCGTCGCCGGCACCACCTTTGTGAGACTCTTGTTCTTATCTTTTTTGTGAAAAAATCTTATTTGCATTATTTAGATAGTTGCTTGTATAATTTTCTTACTTGTATCATTTTTTGCTATACATAGTGCCATGGTTTTGATATCTGTCCCCGTCGGCCCTCGTTCGGTTTATGATTCGGATGTGGTATAGTATCTTTTATAACTATTTGTTGCATTTAGTGTTTATGACAATTATGCCCATCAAGTTGACATAGATATTTATATTAGGGAGGTATGTGAACCAGAAATTGCAACCGACCCTCTTATCGAGAAGTTAAACTTAGTTAAAAAAGAAAACGAGTAATTGAAATTAAAATAGAAAATAATTGAAGAAGAGACGATGAAATTAGAGTTGTATGTTGCCGATGTCATCGATGATCACAAGATCAAGATGGATGCAATGCGCTTAAAGATTAGAAAGATTAAAAAATATGCCGTTAATAAAGAGGCTTGGTATCATTATGTTGTTGGATTAATTATTACCTTAGTTGCGATTTTGATCGCATTTGTTGTAGCATTTAAATGCTTTAGCTAGATATTTGTATGTTGTTTTATGAGAATAAGTGTGTATAATGCAAATACATAACAAACTTTTGCAAATGTCAAAATTCATCAAACTTCTGCAAATAGTTCTAAAATATTAAGAGAGAAAAACGAGTAGCAAACTTAACATAAAAGAAATGAAAAAAGGCCCTAAACTAATTACTTACTTAACATAAAAGAAACCTACTTAACCTAAACTAACAATAACCTATAAATTTAACACTAAGTGTGACCTAAACTGACACTAACAATGTTGTTTCCTCTAGCTTAACCTACACTTAAAAGAAAATTCACCAAATATGCTATAAATAACACTTAAGCATATACAAAAGCAAAATTAAGCAATAATCTACAAAACACTTAAGCATCTGTATACAAAATAATGAAGCATCTCTATACAAAACACTACTTAAGCATGTCGACGATCGATCGAGAGGAGAGGAGAGAGGCTCACCGGCGACAGGGGATGTTGGAGGAGGACGCCGGAGGCGAGGAGGAGCATGACACCGGCAAGGAGGACGACATCGGCGAGGACGACGGCACCTGCGAGGAGGACGGCAGGGCATCAGCGACGGGGAGGAGGGCACACGAGGAGGTACGTTGCCGGCGAGGAGGACGGCAGGGCGTCGGCGACGACGCGTAGCCTGGCGGCGTCGAGGAGTTTGTCCGGTGCTGCAGGCGAGTGAGAGGAAAAAGAGAATGAAACTGGCGATTTGGATTTGAATTTTCGTCAATCTGTATATATAGTAGGACCTTTGGTCCCAGGTTGGGTCTCAAACCGGGACTAAAGACCCCCCTTTAGTCCCGGTTGGAGACCCAACCCGGGACTAAAGGCCCTTTTTCGGCAGCCCAAAAGACGGGAAGCATGGACCTTTAGTCCCGGTTGGTGGCTCCAACCGGGACTAAAGGGGGTCTTTAGTCTCAGTTCGAGCCCCAACCCGGGACTAAAGATCTGGGGCTGGCACCGGCGCGGGGCACGACAATGTTTAGTCCCACCTAGTCGAGCGAGGAGCGCTCGTAGGGCTTTATAAGCACCGCCGCGCCAGCTCTTTAAAGTCCACTCTATAGTAGGCCTAAGGGCCTAATTCCCCTCTTTGCCTGATGGGCCTATTGGGCCTGCGGGCTAGCATCCTGGCCCATCTATCGTGTAGGGTTTATACTCTTATGCACGACGTGATGTCTCAATAGGCGGCATTTTTTTACTTTAATAATTTTTAGTCCTAGTTTATATTTTAATTCTTTATATTAAATATTTTTTTATCTTTCATTTTACTTTTCTATAAAGATTTTAACAAAAAAAACTTTATGAAAATTATTTTGAGTTGATATTTTTTTCTTTTTCTTTTAGTTAATGTTTTACTTGATTCTTTTAAACAAATAAAACGCTTTGATAATTTTAGTTCATTCTTTTTAGTTAATGTTTTAGTTGATTCTTTTTAGTTGACATCATAAATTTTCAACAATTTCTCACTTCATTTGGTATTTTTCATGCATTTACTTATTTTTTCAGCTAATTGACCCGAAAATTGAAAAGCACTACAAATGAATTCTAAAAAGATTGAAAGTTGGCACGGTATCATCATTTCACCCACATAGCATGTACTAAAAAGTTGAGAGGGTTACGACAAAAACTGGATGCACTTCGTGTACAAAACGGACAATCTCTTTCGAACTATCAGTGTTTCAAACGAAAACTCATGTGTTACAAAGGGATTTTAGTATTTTGAACTTATTTGAACTTCAGAATTTTTGTGTGTTCAAAATGCACCATTCAAAGGCACATCATAATTTTTCAACAATTTCTGACTTCATTTGGTATTTTTCATGCATTTACTATTTTTTTTGAGCTAATTGACCCTGAAATTGAAAAGCACTACAAATAAACTCTAAAAATATTGAAAGTTGGCATGGTATCATCATTTCACCCACGTAGCATGTGCCAAAAATTTGAGACGATTACTACAAAAAATGGATGCATTTCATGTAGAAAACGGACAATCTCTTTCGAAGTATTAGGGTTTCGAACGAGAACTCATCTCTTACAAAGGGATTTGATTTTTGAACTTATTTGAACTTCATAGTTTTTGTGTTTTCAAAATGCACCATTCAAAGGCACATCATAATTTTTCAACAATTTCAGACTTCATTTGGTATTTTTCATGTATTTACTTTTTTAGAGCTAACTGACCCTGAAATTGAAAGCACTACAAATGAACTGTGAAAATGTTGAAAGTTGGCATGGTATCATCATTTCACTCATATAGCATGTGCTAAAAAGTTGAGAGGGTTACGACAAAAACTGGATGCACTTCGTGTACAAAACGGACAATCTCTTTTGAAGTATGAGGGTTTCGAACGAGAACTTATCTCTTACAAAGGGATTTCATTTTTTGAATTTATTTGAACTCCAAACTTTTTGTGTGTGCAAAATGCACCATTCAATGGCACATCATAAATTTTCAAAATTTCTGACTTCATTTGGTATTTTTCATGCATTTACTTATTTTTTTTGAGCTAATTGACCCTGGAACTGAAAAGCACTACAAATGAACTCTGAAAAGGTTGAAAGTTGGCATGGTATCATCATTTCACACACATAGCATGTGATAAAAAGTTGAGAGGGTTATGACAAAAACTGGATGCACTTCGTGTACAAAACCAACAATCTCTTTCGAAGTATTAGGGTTTCGAGCGAGAACTCATCTCTTTCAAAGGGATTTCATTCTTTTGAACTTATTTGAACTCCATACTTTTTGTTTGTTCAAAATGCACCATTCAAAGGAACATCATAATTTTTCAACAATTTCTGACTTCATTTGGCATTTTTCATGCATTTACTTATTTTTTTGAGCTAATTCACCATGAAATTGAAAAGCACTACAAATGAACTCTGAAAAGGTTGAAAGTTGACATGGTATCATCATTTCACCCACATAGAATGTGCTAATAAGTTGAGAGGGTTACGACAAAAACTGGATGCACTTCTTGTACAAAACGGATAATCTCTTTCGAAGTATCACAGTTTCGAACGAGAACTCATCTCTTACAAAGGGATTTCATTCTTTGAACTTATTTGAAATCCATACTTTTTGTGTGTTCAGATAGCACCATTCAAAGACACATCATAAATTTTCAACAATTTTTGACTTCATTTGGTATTTTTCATGCATTTACTTATTTTTTTAGATAATGGACCCTGAAATTGAAAAGCACTACAAATGAACTCTGAAAAGGTTGAAAGTTCACATGGTATTATCATTTCACCCACATAGCATGTGCTAAAAAGTTGAGAGGGTTACGATAAAAAATGAATGCACTTCATGTACAAAACGGACAATCTCTTTCATAGTTTAATACATTAGTACACATCACATAAAGTTTAATACATTACATAGATTTATATTTCGATCCTTTACCTATGATAGCTTTGGCCGTGACCATGGAGCATCTTTATTATTTAACGGGATGCTTGGGGTCAATTCTCACTATGAAGGGTGAAATTTCATCAAACTTATTATAATCTGCTGACATGTGTGTCTTGTCCTCGATTCCCATGATGTTTCTTTTCCCTGAAAGAACTATGTGATGCTTTGGCTCATCGTTCATTGTATTAATTTGCTTTTTTTTTCTTTTTTTGGTCTGGATGACATGTCTTTCACGTAGAAAACCTGAGCCACATCATTGGCTAGGACACGAATGGCTCGTCTCTGTAACCAAGATTCTTGAGATCAACTATTGTCATTCCGTACAACTGGTCTAGCTTTACCCCTTCTCCATTCATGTTCACCCAACTACACCGAAACAAAAGGACCTTAAAAGTAGGTCCATAGTCAAGTTCCCATATCTCCTCTATGTAACCATAGTATGTGTCCTTTTTCCCATTCTCGTCTATCACATCATAGCGGACACCACTGTTTTGGTTGGTGCTCTTTTTATCTTGGGCGGTCGTGTAAAATGTATTCCCGTTTATCTCGTACCCTTGGAAATGTAATACAGTCGAAGAAGGTGACACGACCAACAAGTAGAATTGATCTCCAACAGTGTTGTCATTCGTGAGACGTGCTCGCAACCAACTGCCAAAAGTATCCATGTATTTTTCTTCAATCCAGGAGATAGCCTTCCCCGGGAACTCAGAGCGTACAAAATTCTTGTGTTCCTCGATATACGAAGCCACGAAGGTGGAACTTTCTAGAACTGTGTAGTGTGCTTGAGTGAAAGAATGCACGTCCCTAAATATCATTGCTTTCTTTCCTAGCGTGCATTTTCCACTCAGTCTCCCCTCATGTCGCGATTCAGGAACACCAATTGGCTTAAGGTCACGAAGAAAGTCTACACAGAACCCAATTACCTCCTCTGTTCCATAGCCCTTGGAGATGCTTCCTTCTGGCCTAGCACAGTTATGAACATATTTCTTTAATAATTCCATGAACCTCTCGAAGGGGAACATATTGTGTAGAAATACAGAATCGAGAATGGAAATCTCGTCGACTAGGTTAACCAGGAGATGCGTCATAATATTGAAGAAGGACGGGGGGGGGGGGGACACCAACTAAAAACTGACAAGACATTGAACCACATCCTTCTATAGCCTTTCTAGATGTTCTCGATTGATTACCTTCTGAGATATTGCATTGAGGGATGCACATAGCTTCACAATGTGTAATCAATTATTTTCCGGTAGAAGCCCCCTCAATGCAACCAGAAACAACTGCGTCATAATCACGTGGAAATCATGAGAATTCAGGTTCTGGAATTTTTTCTCTACCATATTTATTATTCCCTTTATATTAGGCGAAAAGCCAGCGGGGACCTTCATACTGCTCAGGCATTCAAAAAAGATTTCCTTCTCTGCTTTGGTAAGAGCGTGTCTGCTTAAGTATTGACGCCCTTTATCAGTCTTCTTGTCGTATGGGTCTTTCATACATTGCTGCTCCTCCCGTGCTTCTTTTGTATCTTTTGTCTTCCCATGCACGCCCGGGAAGCCTAGCAGGTTCATGCAAAGATTCTTCGTCACGTGCATCACGTCGATTGAAGGACGGACCTCTAGGTGTTTCCAATAGGGTAGCTCCCAAAGTAAAGATTTCTTTTTCCACATGGGCACATGTCCGGCTACGTCATCTGTTAGAACAGATTGACCGCCAGGACCCTTTTCAAAGATTACTATTTGATCCAAATCCTTGACCATAGCCAATAACTCATCACCAGTAGGGAGGTTAGGCTTCTTCCGGTAATCTTCTTTACCATTGAAATGCTTGCCTTTCTTTCTTATGGGATGATTGGTCGGAAGAAATAGATTACACCCCAGGTAGACAACATTCTTAGATTTTTTCAAATATGTACCTTTAGTCTTATCTAAACACTATGTGCATGCATTGTATCCCTTGTTTGACTGTCCTGAAATGTTACTAAGAGCAGGCCAATCGTTGATGCTTACGAACATCAATACTCGTAGGTCAAATTCCCGTTGTTTGTGCTCATCCCACACACGTACACCTGGTTTGGCCCACAACTACAAAAGTTCATCAACTAATGGCCTTAGGTATACATCAATGTCGTTGTCGGGTTGCTTCGGTCCTTGGATGAGCACTGGCATCATAATGAACTTCCGCTTCATGCACAACCAAGGAGGAAGGTTGTAGATACATAGAGTCACGGGCCAGATGCTGTGACTGCAGCTCTGCTCCCCAAAAGGATTCATGCCGTTTGTACTTAGACCAAGCCATAAGTTCCTTGGGTCATGTGCAAAGTCCGGCCACTCCCTCTCGATTTCCCCCCCTGCGGCCCATCTGCGAGGTGTCTCAACTTCCCGTCTTTCTTACGCTCATCTTTGTGCCATCGCATCAACTTGGCATGCTCATTGTTTCTGAACAGATGTTTCAACAGTGGTATTATATGAGCATACCACATAACGTTCGCAGGAACCTTCTTCCTGGGGGCTTGTCATCGCCCTCAACATCACCAGGGTCATCTTGTCTGATCTTGTGCCGACATGCAGTACATACCAGGCATTTGTCCATATTCTCGTACTTCTCACCGCGGTACATGATGCAGTCTGCATGCATGTATCTTCTGCACATCTAATCCAAGAGAGTATATAGCCTTCTTTTCTTCGTACGTAGTCTTGTGCAATTCGTTATCCTTTGGAAGCTTTGGCTTCAATATTTTCAGTAGCTTCTCAAATCCCTTGTCAGATAAACCAGTTTCTGCCTTCCATTTCAACAGTTCCAGTGTGGTACCGAGCTTTGTGGTGCCATCTTCGCAATTTGGGTACAACAAATTTTTATGATCCTTTAGCATGGCCTCCAACTTCAGCTTCTCCTTGTCTATATCGCATTGTCTCTTTGCATCAGAAATGACCCTACCAAGGCCATCAGCGGGCTCATCTGATGCTGGTTGTTCTTCACCTCCTTCTTCTTCATTGTCTTCCATTGCAGTATCACAGTATTCTTCAGTGAACATAGGATAGTTGTCATCATCATCTTCTTCTTCATTGTCTTCCATCATAACCCCTCTTTCTCTGTGCATGGCCCAACAATAATATGTGGGCATGAAACCTCTCCGAAGGACGTGGCCTTGAATGGTTTTCGAGCTAGAGTACTCCTTCACGTTTCGACAGTCAACACATGGACAAGACATACAATTATCCAGTTTGTTTGCCTCAGCCACATTGATAAATTTATGCAGGCCTGCAATAAATCCGGAACCCCGTCGTTCGCTGTACATCCATCGCTTCCGTGCATCGATCTGCATCATACATGAATAGTGAAATTACCATCGTACATGGACACATGCAATATTTTTGTATCAACTACAGATGAAAAGGATAAGGTTGCTAACCTCGGTCGAGAATACCATTTTGTGTGAACTTAAGTGAGACTCGTGCATTAGTTTCGGTTCGTAATATACTCCGAAGTGTGTCGGTCACCGTACATCCATTGGCGGTTCATCTATATTATGAAATTAAGTATATCAAAAAGCCATTGCAGAACATCATGAATATAGAAATGACCAAATTAATACAAGTTCATCATCACATTAAAACCAAAGCACAGTAGTGATCAAATGTTATTATTGCAAACATAATTACATAAAGTTCTCTCATAAAACAACATACAACTATGTAAACATTTAAATGCAACAATAAATGCGATAAAAATCGGAACTAAGGTAACAATTGACCCAACAACATAATGATACCAAGCCTCTTTATCAATGGCATGTTTTCTAATATTCCTAATCTTCAAGCGCATTTCATTCATCTTCAAACGCATTGCATCCATCTTCAACCGCATTGCATCCATCTTCATCTTGTGATCATCGACGACATCGGCAACATGCAACTCCAGTTCCATATTCTTCTCCTCAATTATTTTTAATTTTTTCTTCAAGTAATTGTTTTCTTTTTCAACCAAATTTAACTCCTCGACAAGAATCTCTATGTGGGTTGGAATTTCCGGTTCACATACCTCTTAGATTAAAAAATGTATGTCACGTTGGTCATCATAATTGTCATAAACACTAAATAAAACAAATATTTATAAAAGATAATATATACCACATCCGAATCATAGACAGGACGAGGGCCGACGGAGGCAGATACCAAAACCATCGCACTATATATTACCAAAAAATAATAAAAGTAAGTAATTTATACAAGTATCTATCTAAATCATACAAGTAAGAACAAAATTATTTTAAAAAAAAGATAAGAACAAGAGGCTCACCACGGTGGTGCTCGCGACGAGATCAGCGCGGGCGATCGACAACGGTGAGGACGGGCACGGGATGACACCCTACACATGAGCAGACTCTAAGAAGTTAATTTGAGCTCAAATTTTGCATCTAAATCAAAATAACAGTGAGAGATGAAAGGATGAAGTAGCTAACCTTTTAGAACACTTGTGTAGTTGGTGCACCGCCAAACCTAGACAAATATTGAGGAAAATGGAGCTTGGAGGTCGAGCTTGGAGAGGAGAAAGCTTAAGTAGTGTGGCTCGGTCATTTCATCAAACACCTCATGTGCATGCATAGAAGGGTGGCAAGAGCATGGCATGCTCACCTCACACAACCAAAAAACAGAGGAGAGGGTGGGCAGGGGCGAGGGTATATATAGGCATCTCTTTGGTCCCGGTTTGTGGCCAGAACCGGGATAGAAGACTAACCATTAGTCCCAGTTCTGGCCACAAACCGGGACTAATGCTCATCGGCACGCCACGTGTCAGTCGCTGGATCTTTAGTCCCGGTTTTTGCCCCAAATCGGGACTAACGAAACGAAACGAACCGGGACTATTGCCCTGGCAACTCGTACCGTGGCATTGGTCTCGGTTTTAATTTGAACGAGGCTAATGGTCTTTTCTGCTTCGGTCGAAAGCCCCATTTTCTACTAGTGTGATATGAGCAATCTATCATTCCTATTAAGTAGGATGTCACAACCGAGGAGCATGCTTAGGATATATTTCATGAGATTACCACTAGAGCACAATACTCGCAATAGAAGAAGAGTTAGAGTAGCGCATACCCAGGGGTGTCCCTTCTTAATCGTCGATCTCACTTGAACTACTGGTAACACCACCCCATCAAAAAATTCATTAGAGTAGCACAAATACACTGCCTCTAATGGTTTTCGCACGTACATGGAGAGCAGGGGACTGCCAGGTCCAGCTCAACAAGGAAGGTAAGTGGAGGAGGCTAGATGCCGCACATCGGCACATGCAACCCTAGCCACTGAAAACAAGAGCCAAACTAGTAGCACACACCTCCACTTCTATAGGCATTCCCAAACTTCTTTAAAATTCATGATCTTTTTAGAATTCGTGACCTTTTCTTCAAATTCGCAAACCTTTATGAAATCCACTAACTTCTTTAAAATTCATGAACTTTTACGAACCCATGAACTATCATGAAACCCAAAAACATTTTTTAAATCCACAAACTTTTTTGAACATTCATGAAAATTTTCTGAGTTCAGTAACTTTTTAAATTCATTTTTATTTTATTTGCATGCATATATTTTGAATTTATGATCCTCCCACCAATTTTGTGTACTTTTTGAAAAAACAAAACGGTCAACGAAAGCCAGATTGCAATTTTCAGGCTGGACGTGTAGCTGACCGGTGAGTGTCTGAACAACCGAGCAACGAATGGTCGAGCGCGCAACACAAGTGTGCCACGGTCGACGCATAGCAGTCGCTTCAGCACCAGTACCCGATTCTAAATTGCAAAATAGGGAGTCCGTAAAAATCCCGTGAAACATCCGTATGTCTAGCATTACTCTGCCATGAATTAGTGAGCATAAATAGGATAAGATTGGCAGCATACGAGTGCAACTAACTTTTTATTTGCATAGATATATAGACTCATGAAAAGGTACCACCTGCAACAATCGGCACGCTATTTTATTCTAATAATAGGTTGCTTTATATATCTTTGTAATGCGGACCCTTATTTCAACTTGGTGGGCAATTCTTTTCACATTCGTTGTAAGAATGATAACATGGTTGGTCTCGAAGAGTCATGCAGCAGATGCACCTGTGCAAGGTCCACGCTTCACCTTTACTCTTACAATCCCTTTCGACACACCATTTCAAGGTAACCTTGCTCTCATCTAAATATGAGACGGGCGAAGTCACATTGGCATGGCTATCTTCATCGGTGCATTCGGGCTCGGAACAGCCTATTACATAGTATCATATGGCCATCAGTCCACATTATGCAAATATATAACAACATATGGTAGTGATGTATACTTACATTGTCCAACGACGATTAGGCATCCGACGAACAAAACAACAATCACAATCCCCTTCATATTTTCTACGAACTATATACAAAATTATGAGATGGTTAGATGAAATCTGAAGCAATGGCACACCTCAACCTCGCCTGAGTATATATAAGGGGCACCGTTCTAATTAACTCCGTCATATGCATTAATTGTCATATTTTATCTATATCTATACCAATATAAGAATATCCAAAGGGGCACATCCAACTAATCCCAACCATCAAATGACGTGCATCTAACGACCTAGATTGCTCCAATGTTATCCCTCAACATGTTTAGCATGTAATCAATATCATACCAAATATTAGCAATAATAGTAATTGTGTAATTAATACTATCTTTCCTAAAAACATATCCTATATAATACCACGGCATGAAATTAATATCCTACCTTTTTTTAATCTCAATTACTACTCTACCTGATAACAACATGCATTGCAAATACGAAATTACTAATAGTAGTATAATGCCCGTGCGTTGCCATGGTCGACACACACATAAAAACTAATCAATGCCAAAGAATATTTGGTTTAGGTGAGTAGAAAATGGGATGTAATGCCGACATCTTAATGACTATTAGTAAAGCACATATGATATGTTGTTTGACATCTTAATCTCTATTATCCAATCGAAACCATCTCACGACGAAAGGAAAGAAGCCCTAGTTAATCGACCACCAATTAGCTCCTTCTTCCTGGTGCGAGCCCCTCCCCCCACCCCCCACACACATGATTGCTTATTTGTTGTCACTTTCGACCTCACCTACCATCTGATAGTGCCTTGTCTCACTCCCTCGGTTGTCCAGACACTAGTAGAAAAAGGACCTTTCATCCGGAGCATTCGTCCTGGTTTGATTTTGGACCGGGACTAATGAGATCATCAGTCCTGATCTGAACGGCTAGGTGTGGCCGGGGCCATGGCCAACATTAGTCCCGGTTCATTTGTGACCTTTAGTCCCGATTGTTGATACCAACCGGGACTAAAGGGGTGGTGGCAGGCTGGCGCCAGGCTGGGGGCCCAACGAGCCCATTTCGTCCTATTTTTAATACCAATCGGGACTAGAGGTGGACCTTTAGTCCCGTTATATATAAACTGTTGGGGAACATTGCATGGGAAACAAAAAATTTCCTACGCACAGAAGACCTATCATGGGGATGCCCATCTATGAGAGGAGATTTGGATCTACGTACCCTTGTAGATCGCACAGCAGGAAGCGTTAAGAAACGCGGTTGATGTAGTGGAACGTCCTCACGTCCCTCGATCCGCCCCGCGAACCGTCCCACGAACCGTTCCATGATCCGTCCCACGATCCGTTCCAATCTAGTGCCGAACCGACGACACCTCCACGTTCAGCACACGTACAGCTCGACGATGATCTCAGCCGTCTTGATCCAGCAAGCAAGACGGAGAAGTAGATGAGTTCTCCGGCAGCGTGACGGCGCTCCGGTGGTGGTGAAGGATCTATTCCTGCAGGGCTCTGCCCGAGCTCCGCAGAAATACAATCTAGAGGCAAAACTATGGTGTCTAGATCTGAGTTGCACGTGGCAAAAGTTGTCTCAAATCAGCCCTAAATCACCACTATATATAGGAGGGAGGGGAGGAGGCTTTCCTTGAGGACAAGGTCCCCAAGGGTGCGCTGGCTAGGAAGGGAGTAGGATTCCTACTCCATCCTACCCAAAATAGGATTGGAAAGTGGAGTCCTTCTCATCCTTCCCACCTACCCTTTTTTTTTCTTTCTTTGGTTTTCTTATTTTGGCGCCAAGGCCCTCTTGGGCTGTCCCACCAGCATACTAAGGGCTGGTGCGCCACCCCTAGGACCATTGGGCTTCCCCCGGGTGGGTTTCCCCCCTCTCGGTGAACTTCCGGAACCCATTCGTCACTCCCGGTATATTCCCGGTAATGCCCAAAAACCTTCCGGTAACCAAATGAAGTCATACTATATATCAATCTTCGTCTCCAGACCATTCCAGAAAGCCTCATGACGTCCGTGATCTCATCCGGGAATCCGAACAACATTCGGTAACCACACATATAACTCAACTATACTAAAACATCGCCGAACCTTAAGTGTGCAGACCCTGCGGGTTCGAGAAATATGTAGACATGCCCCGAGGTACTCCTCGGTCAATATCCAATAGCGGGACCTGGATGCCCATATTGGATCCTATATATTCTCCGAAGATCTTATCGGTTGAACCTCAGTGTCAAGGATTCATATAATCCCGTATGTCATTCCCTTTGTCCTTCGGTATGTTACTTGCCCGAGATTCGATCGTCGGTATCCGCATACCTATTTCAATCTCGTTACCGACAAGTCTCTTTACTCGTTCTGTAATACAAGATCCCGTGACTTACACTTAGTCACATTGCTTGCAAGGCTTGCGTGTGATGTTGTATTACCGAGTGGGCCCCGAGATACCTCTCCGTCACACGGAGTGACAAATCCCAGTCTTGATCCATACTAACTCAAAGGACACCTTCGGAGATACCTGTAGAGCACATTTATAGTCACCCAGTTATGTTGTGACGTTTGATGCACACAAGGCATTCCTCCGGTGCCAGTGAGTTATATGATATCATGGTCATAGGAACAAATACTTGACACGAAGAAAACAATAGCAATAAAACAACACGATCAATATGCTGCGTACATAGTTTGGGTCTAGTCCATCACATGATTCTCCTAATGATGTGATCCCGTTATCAAGTGACTACACTTGTCTATGGTTTAGGAAACCTTGACCATCTTTGATCAACGAGCTAGTCAACTAGAGGCTTACTATGGACATTGTTTTGTCTATGTATCCACACATGTATTTGAGTTTCCAATCAATACAATTATAGCATGGATAATAAACGATTATTTATGAACAAGGAAATATAATAATAACTAATTTATTATTACCTCTAGGGCATATTTCCAATAGTCTCCCACTTGCACTAGAGTCAATAATCTAATTCACATCACCATGTGATTTTAACGAATCCAACACCCATATGATTCTGGGGTCTGATCACGTCTTGCTCGTGAGAGAGATTTTAGTCAACGGTTCAGAAACTTTCAGATCCGTGTGTGATTTACAAATCTTTATGTCATCTTATAGATGCTGCTACTTGATATTCGGAAATACTCCAAATATCTACTCTACTATATCACTCCATAATCGAGAAAAATTAATTAGTCCATTAGTTACTAAGGTTAACTTTGAACGTTGTTCAGTGATTCAATCATGTATCACTCTCTGTACCTCCTAACAAACTTGTGGCAAGGCACACGTTAGGTGCGGTACACAACTTGGCATACTTTAGAGTCTATGGCTAAGGCATAGGAGACAACCTTCGTCCTTTCTCTTTCTTCTGTCGTGGTCGGACTTTTGAGTCTTACTCATATTCACACCTTACAACACAACCAAGAACTCCTTCTTTGCTGATCTATTTTGAACTCCTTCAAAAACTTGTCAAGCCATGCATTTCATTTGAAAGTTCTATTAAGCGTTTTGATCTATTTCTATAGATCTTGATGCTCAATGTTCAAATAGCTCTATCCAGGTCTTCCTTTGAAAAACTCCTTTCAAACAACCATTTATGCTTCACAGAAATTCTACATTACTTCCGATCAATAATATGTCAACCACATATACTTATCAGAAATTCTATAGTGCTCCCACTCACTTCTTTGGAAATACAAGTTTCTCATAAACCTTGCACAAACCCAAAAGCTTTGATCATCTCATCAAAGTGTATATTCCAACTCCGAGATGCATGCACCAGTCCATTGAAGGATCGCTGGAGCTTGCATACTTGTTAGCATCCTTAGGATCGACAAAACCTTCTAGTTGTATCACATGCAACCTTTCCTCAAGGAAACCGTCGAGGAAACAATGTTTTGACATCCTATGTGCAATATTTCATAAATAATGCAACAACTACTAACATAATTCCAACAGACTTTTAGCATCGCTATGAGTGAGGAAGTCTCATCATAGTCAACTCTTCGAACTTGTCGGAAACATCCTTGCGACAAGTCGAGCTTTTCTTAATGGTGACTTTTCACCATCATCGTCTGTCTTCCTTTCAAAGACCCATCTTTACTTTAATAGTCTTACTACTGATACGTCTCCATCGTATCTACTTTTCCAAACTCTTTTGCCCTTGTTTTGGACTCTAATTTGCATGATTTGAATGGAACTAACCCGGACTAACACTGTTTTGAGTAGAATTGCCATGGTGTTGTTTTTGCGCAGAAATAAAAGTTCTCGGAATGACCTAGAAATTTACAGGGATTTTTTGTGGAATATATAAAAAATACTGGCGCAAGAATCAACCGAGGAAGTGGACCATGGAGCCCACAAGCCCACGAGACGCCCCCCTGGCCGCGCGTGGCAGGCTTGTGGGGCCCACGTTGCTCCACCGCCTCCAATTCCAGCTCTATTTAGTCCCTTTCGTCCGGAAAAAATCAAGGAGAAGAGTTCATCGCGTTTTACGATACGGAGGCGCCGGCACCTCCTGTTCTTCCTCTCGAGGGTAGATCTGGAGTCCGTTCTGGGCTCCGGAGAGGGGAGATCGTCGCCATCGTCATCACCAACCTTCCTTCATCGCCAATTCCATGATGCTCTTCACCATTCGTGAGTGATCTCATCGTAGGCTTGCTAGACGGTGATGGGTTGGATGAGATCTATCATGTAATCGAGTTAGTTTTGACGGGGATTGATCCCTAGTATCCACTATGTTCTGAGATTGATGTTGCTACTACTTTGCCATGCTTAATGCTTGTCACTAGGGCCTGAGTGCCATGATTTCAGATCTGAACCTATTATGTTGTCGCCAATATATCTGTGTTCTTGATCCTATCTTGCAAGTTGTAGTCACCTACTATGTGTTATGACCCGGCAACCCAGGAGTGACAATAGCCGGAACCACTCCCGGAGATGACCATAGTATGAGGAGTTCATGTATTCACGAAGTGTTAATGCGTTGGTCCAGTTCTTTATTAAAAGGAGAACCTTAATATCCCGTAGTTTCCATTAAGACCCCTTTGCCACGGGAGGGATGGAAAATAGATGTCATGCAAGTTCTTTTCCCTAAGCACGTATGACTACATACGGAATACATGCCTACATTACATTGACGAACTGGAGCAAGTTACATATCTCTCCATGTTATAACTGTTGCATGATGAATAACATCCGGCATAATCATCCATCACGGATCCAATGCCGACGAGTTTTTCCTACTGGTCCTCGCTACGTTACATTATCGCTATTGCTGTTACTGCTGCTACTATTACACTGATGCTACTGCTGTCACTTTGCTGCTCCTGGTTACCGTTGCTACTGTTGCTATCACACTACCTTGGTACTGATACTTTGCTGCAGATACTAAGTCTTTCAGGTGTGATTGAATTGACAACTCAACTGCTTATACTTGAGAATATTCTTTGGCTTCCCCTTGTGTCGAATCAACAAATTTGGGTTGAATACTCTACCCTCGAAAACTATTGCGATCCCCTATAGTTGTGGGTTATCAAGTCACTTGGGATTTACGTCTGTCGATCAATATGAGGAATCCGAAAGATCCAAAAACTAAAGTCTTGCCCTCAACTACGAGGACAGGTAAGGAACTGCCATCTAGCTCTACACTTGATTCACCTTCAGTTATGAGTAAGTTTGGGACACCGCCTCCTGCTAGAAATTTTGATGTGTCGCCTGTGCTTGATGATGCTACTTCTGTTGTTCATGATACTTGTGATGATGCTATGCTTGATACTGCTTTGCCACTAGGTGCATTTCTTGATGCAAAAATTGCTAGAGTTGCTGCTAAATGTGATGATACTTCTGAAACTGCTGAGATTATTGAAGTAGAACCTGCTATTTTGCCTGTTAGAACAAGCTCTCCTAGATATGAATTGCCTGATATGCCTTAGGGTTATGTTATGGAGGGATAAATAGCTGAGGACTTTCTTACTTGTATGGATAGCTTTGATGTTGAGAAATTACTGCGGAAGTGGAAAGAAAAATCATTGAACGCTAGGATGAAATACGACCCGAAGTTTGCTACTTCGCCTATATTTGTGACTGATAAGGATTATGAATTCTCTGTCGACCTTGAGTTAATTACTCTGCTCGAATCTGATCCTTTTCACGGTTATGAGTCTGAAACGGTTGTAGCCCATCTTACCAAACTGCACGATATAGCCACCCTATTCACGAGTGAGGAAAAGATTTGCCACTATTATATCCTTAAGCTGTTTTCTTTCTTGCTAAAGGATGATGCTAAGACTTGGTTCACTTCTCTTTCTCCTGGTTGTGTGCATAGCCCCTAGGATATGATCTACTACTTCTCTGAAAAATATTTCCCTACCAATAAGAAGCAAGCTGCCTTGCAGGAAATATACAACTTTGCGCAAGTTGAAGAAGAGAGTCTCCCACAAGCTTGGGGGAGGCTCGTCCAGCTACTGAATGCTTTGCGTGATCACCCTCTTGAGAATAATGAAATACTTGATATCTTCTATAATGGACTAACTGATGCTTCTAAGGACCACCTAGATAGTTGTGCCGGTTGTGTTTTTAGGGAACGAACTGTAGAACAAGCTGAGATCCTATTGAATAATATCTTGTGCAATGAGAATGCTTGGACTATTTCCGAACCACCTCCGAAGCCAACTCTTAAGAAAAGAGGTATTCTATTCCTCAGTCCTGAAGATATGCAAGAAGCTAAGAAGTCTATGAAAGAGAAAGGCATTAAATCTGAAGATGTCAAAAATCTACCACCTATCGAAGAGATCCATGGTCTTGATAACCCGATACAGGCAGTAGAAGTAAATTATCTTCGTAGATTCAATGAGAGTGATATTCCTTTTGATAAACCTGCTAGCTTATGCCTGGAAGAATTTGATAACTTTGTTGCCAAACAAAAAAGTTTCTATGATTTTGTTAGCAGACAATTGGAACAGAATGCTCGTTTGCTTAGTCATTGAAGTGCTTGTGTGGACAGAAACATCAATGATCTTAAGATCTTGAGTAAACATGCCTCTATGGTTACTACTCAACTAGAATAAGTACTTAAGGCTCAAAATGACTTGCTCAAGGAGTTGAATGAAAATTCTGTCAGAGTCGTCACTAGAGGCGGTAGAATGACCCAGGAACCTTTGTATCCTGAGGGTCATCCTAAGAGAATTGAACAAGATTCTCAAGGAGTTAGCACTGATGCACCTAGTCATCCTAGAAAGAAGAAGAAAGATGATAGGAACTTGCACCCTAGCAACCCTGTTGCTGTTACACCCGAGAGTCCAAACAATGTCTCTGTTTCTGATGCTGAAACGCAATCTGGTGATGAACATGAGCCTAATGATAATATCAAAAGTTATGTTCATGATGATGCTCAACCTAGCAATGATAGGGATGTGGAGATTGAACTTGTTGATCTTGATAACCCACAACTTAAGAATAGAAGATACGATAAGAGCGACTTCGCTGCTAGGAAGCATGGTAAAGAAAGGGAACCATGGGTTCAAAAACCCATGCCCTTTCCTCCCAAACCATCCAAGAAAAAGGATGATGAGGATTTTGAGCGATTTGTTGAAATGATTAGACCTGTCTTTCTGCAAATGCGTTTGACAGATATGCTCAAAATGTCTCCATATGTTAAGTACATGAAGGATATTGTGACTAATAAGAGGAGGATACCTGAGGTTGAGATTTCCACCATGGTTGCTAATTATACCTTCAAGGGTGGAACTCCTAAGAAACTAGATGATCCCGGAGTGCCCACTATACCTTGCTCCATTAAAGGCAACTATGTTAGAACTGCTTTATGCGACCTTGGAGCCGGTGTTAGTGTTATGCCTCTCTCTCTTTATCGTAGGCTTGAACTGGATAAGTTGACACCCACTAAAATCTCTCTGCAAATGGCCAACAAATCAACTGCTTTCTCTATCGGCATTTGCGAGGATGTGCCTGTTGTGGTTGCGAACGTTACTATCTTAACAGACATTGTTATTCTGGATATTCCCGAGGACGATACCATGGCGATCATCCTTGGAAGTCCCTTTTTAAACACTGCAGGGGCTGTTATTGATTGCAACAAAGGCAATGTCACTTTCCATGTCAACGGTAATGAGCATACGATGCACTTTCCGAAGAAACAATATCGAGTACATTGCATCAATGCTATTGAAAAAATTTCATCGATTCTTATTGGGAGCTTTGAATGCCCTATACCTACTGTCAAGATGAAGTATGATTTGCTTGTTGGGGATATGCATGTTGGGGAACGTCGCATGGGAAACAAAAATTTTCCTACGCGCACGAAGACCTATCATGGTGATGTCCATCTACGAGAGGGGATGAGTGATCTACGTACCCTTGTAGATCGTACAGCTGAAGCGTTAGTGAACACGGTTGATGTAGTGGAACGTCCTCACGTCCCTCGATCCGCCCCGCGAACAATCCCGCGATCAGTCCCACGATCTAGTACCGAACGGACGGCACCTCCGCGTTCAGCACACGTACAGCTCGACGATGATCTCGGCCTTCTTGATCCAGCAAGAGAGACGGAGAGGTAGAAGAGTTCTCCGGTAGCGTGACGACGCTCCGGAGGTTGGTGATGACCTCGTCTCAGCAGGGCTCCGCCCGAGCTCCGCAGAAACGCGATCTAGAGGAAAAACCGTGGAGGTATGTGGTCGGGCTGCCGTGGAAAAGTCGTCTCAAATCAGCCCTAAAACCTCCGTATATATAGGTGGGAGGGAGGGGACCTTGCCTTGGTTTGGTGGAGCCCCAAGGGGGTCGGCCGAGTCCAAGGGGGGAGGACTCCCCCCCAAACCGGGTTGGACTTGGTTTGGTGGGAGGGAGTCCCCCTTCCTTCCCACCTCCTCCTTTTTTCTTTTCTTTTTCTCTTGATTTTTTTTCTTCTTGGCGCATAGGGCCCTTTTGGGCTGTCCCACCAGCCCACTAAGGGCTGGTGTGCCACCCTCAAGGCCTATGGGCTTCCCCGGGGTGGGTTGCCCCCCCGGTGAACTCCCGGAACCCATTCGTCATTCCCGGTACATTCCCGGTAACTCCGAAAACCTTCCGGTAATCAAATGAGGTCATCCTATATATCAATCTTCGTTTCCGGACCATTCCGGAAACCCTCGTGACGTCCGTGATCTCATCCGGGACTCCGAACAACATTCAGTAACCAACCATATAACTCAAATACGCATAGAACAACGTCGAACCTTAAGTGTGCAGACCCTGCGGGTTCGAGAACTATGTAGACATGACCCGAGAGACTCCTCGGTCAATATCCAATAGCGGGACCTGGATGCCCATATTGGATCCTACATATTCTATGAAGATCTTATCATTTGAACCTCAGTGCCAAGGATTCATATAATCCCGTATGTCATTCCCTTTGTCCTTCGGTATGTTACTTGCCCGAGATTCGATCGTCAGTATCCGCATACCTATTTCAATCTCGTTTACCGGCAAGTCTCTTTACTCGTTCCATAATACAAGATCCCGCAACTTACACTAAGTTACATTGCTTGCAAGGCTTGTGTGTGATGTTGCATTACCGAGTGGGCCCCGAGATACCTCTCCGTCATACGGAGTGACAAATCCCAGTCTTGATCCATACTAACTCAACGAACACCTTCGGAGATACCTGTAGAGCATCTTTATAGTCACCCAGTTACGTTGCGACGTTTGATACACAGAAAGCATTCCTCCGGTGTCAGTGAGTTATATGATCTCATGGTCATAGGAATAAATACTTGACACGCAGAAAACAGTAGCAACAAAATGACACGATCAACATGCTACGTCTATTAGTTTGGGTCTAGTCCATCACGTGATTATCCTAATGACGTGATCCAGTTATCAAGCAACAACACCTTGTTCATAATCAGAAGACACTGACTATCTTTGATCAACTGGCTAGCCAACTAGAGGCTTGCCAGGGATGGTGTTTTGTCTATGTATATCCACACATGTAAATGAGTCTTCATTAATTATAGCATGGATAATAAACGATTATCTTGATACAGGAATTATAATAATAACTATATTTATTATTGCCTCTAGGGCATAATTCCAACAGTCTCCCACTTGCACTAGAGTCAATAATCTAGCCCTCACATCACCATGTGAATTACATTGTAATAAATCTAACACCCATACAGTTCTGGTGTTGATCATGCTTTGGCCGTGGAAGAGGCTTAGTCAGCGGGTCCGCTACATTCAGATCCGTGTGCACTTTGCATATATTCACGTCCTCTCCCTCGACGTAGTCACGGATGAGGTTGAAGCGTCGTTTGATGTGTCTGCTCTTCTTGTGAAACCGTGGTTCCTTTGCTAAGGCAATGGCACCAGTGTTGTCACAGAACAAGGTTATTGGATTCAGTGCGCTTGGCACCACTCCAAGATCCGTCATGAACTGCTTCATCCAGACACCCTCCTTAGCCGCCTCCGAGGCAGCCATGTACTCCGCTTCACATGTAGAATCTGCTACGACGCTTTGCTTGGAACTGCACCAGCTTACTGCACCCCCATTAAGAATAAATACGTATCCGGTTTGCGACTTAGAGTCGTCCGGATCTGTGTCAAAGCTTGCATCGACGTAACCTTTTACGGCGAGCTCTTCGTCACCTCCATACACGAGAAACATCTCCTTAGTCCTTTTCAGGTACTTCAGGATATTCTTGACCGCTGTCCAGTGATCCACTCCTGGATTACTCTGGAACCTACCTGCCATACTTATGGCCAGGCTAACATCCGGTCTAGTGCACAACATCGCATACATGATAGAACCTATGGCTGAAGCATAGGGGACGGAGCGCATATGCTCTCTATCTTCATCAGTTGCTGGGCACTGAGTCTTACTCAATCTCGTACCTTGTAGAACTGGCAAGAACCCTTTCTTAGACTGTTCCATTTTGAACCTCTTCAAAACTTTATCAAGGTATGTGCTTTGTGAAAGTCCTATCAGGCGTTTTGATCTATCCCTATAGATCTTAATGCCTAGAATGTAAGCAGCTTCTCCTAGGTCCTTCATAGAGAAACTTTTATTCAAGTAATCCTTTATGCTCTCTAAAAAACTCTACGTTGTTTCCAATCAATAATATGTCATCCACATATAATATTAGAAACGCCACAGAGCTCCCACTCACTTTCTTGTAAATACAAGATTCTCCAACCACTTGTACAAACCCAAATGCTTTGATCACCTCATCAAAGCGTTTGTTCCAACTCCGAGATGCTTGCACCAGTCCATAAATGGATCGCTGGAGCTTGCACACGTTGTTAGCATTCTTAGGATCGACAAAACCTTCGGGTTGTATCATATACAACTCTTCCTTAAGGAAACCGTTAAGGAACGCCGTTTTGACATCCATCTGCCAGATTTCATAATCGAAAAATGCAGCTATTGCTAACATGATTCTGACGGACTTAAGCATCGCTACGGGTGAGAATGTCTCATCGTAGTCAACTCCTTGAACTTGTGAAAAACCCTTTGCCACAAGTCGAGCTTTATAAACGGTCACATTGCCGTCAGCGTCCGTCTTCCTCTTAAAGATCCATTTGTTCTGAATAGCCTTGCGGCCCTCAGGTAGTACCTCCAAAGTCCACACTTTGTTCTCATACATGGATCCTATCTCGGACTTCATGGCTTCCAGCCATTTGTTGGAATCTGGGCCCACCATTGCTTCTTCATAATTCGCAGGTTCATTGTTGTCTAACAACATGATTGATAGGACGGGATTACCGTACCACTCTGGAGCAGCACGTGGTCTCGTCGACCTGCGTGGTTCGACAGAAACTTGAACTGGAGTTTCATGATCATCATCATTAACTTCCTCCTCAACCGGCGTCGCAATGACAGAGGTTTCCCCTTGCCCTGCGCCACTATCCAGAGGGATGAGAGGTTCGACAACCTCGTCAAGTTCTATCTTCCTCCCACTCAATTCTCTCGAGAGAAAATCCTTCTCGAGAAAAGCTCCGTTTTTAGCAACAAACACTTTGCCCTCGGATTTGAGATAGAAGGTGTACCCAACTGTATCTTTTGGGTAACCTATGAAGACGCACCTTTCTGCTTTGGGTTCCAGCTTTTCAGGCTGAAGCTTTTTGACATAAGCATCACATCCCCAAACTTTAAGAAACGACAACTTTGGCCTTTTGCCATACCACAGTTCGTATGGTGTCGTCTCAACGGATTTTGATGGTGTCCTATTTAAAGTGAATGCAGCTGTTTCTAATGCATAGCCCCAAAATGATAACGGCAAATCAGTAAGAGACATCATAGATCGCACCATCTCTAATAGAGTACGATTACGACGTTCGGGACACCATTACGCTGTGGTGTTCTAGGCGGTGTTAACTGTGAAACAATTCCACATTGTCTTAAGTGAGCACCAAACTCGAAACTCAGATATTCACCCCCACGTTCAGACCGTAGGAACTTGATCTTCTTGTCACGATGATTTTCCACTTCACTCTGAAATTGCTTGAACTTTTCAAATGTTTCAGACTTGTGCTTCATCAAGTAGACATAACCATATCTACTTAAATCGTCAGTGAAGGTGAGAAAATAACAATATCCGCCGCGTGCCTCCACGCTCATCGGACCACACACATCGGTATGTATGATTTCCAACAAGTCACTTGCACGCTCCATTGTTCCTGAGAACGGAGTCTTAGTCATCTTGCCCATGAGGCATGGATCGCACGTGTCAAGTGAATCAAAGTCAAGTGACTCCAAAATTCCATCATCATGGAGTTTCTTCATGCGCTTTACACCAATATGACCTAAGCGGCAGTGCCACAAAAATATGGCGCTATCATTGTTAACTCTAACCCTTTTGGTCTCAATGTTATGTATATGCGTATCGTTATCAAGATTCAATATGAACAATCCTCTCACATTCGGTGCATGACCATAAAAGATGTTACTCATAGAAATAGAACAACCATTATTCTCTGACTTAAAAGAGTAACCGTCTCGCAATAAACAAGATCCAGATATAATGTTCATGCTCAACGCAGGCACTAAATAACAATGATTTAAGTTCATCACTAATCCTGACGGTAACTGAAGTGACATTGTGCCGACGGCGATTGCATCAACCTTGGAACCATTTCCTACGCGCATCGTCACTTCATCTTTCGCCAGCCTTCGCCTATTCCGCAGTTCCTGTTTCGAGTTGCAAATATGAGCAACAGAACCGGTATCGAATACCCAGGCACTACTACGAGAGCCGGTTAAGTACACATCAATAACATGTATATCAAATATACCTGATTTTTCTTTGCCCGCCTTCTTATCTGCCAGATACTTGGGGCAATTGCGCTTCCAGTGACCTATACCCTTGCAATAGAAACACTCCGTTTCCGGCTTAGGTCCAGCTTTGGGTTTCTTCGTCGGATTGGCAACAGGTTTGCCGCTCTTCTTCGAATTGCCCTTCTTGCCCTTGCCGTTTCTCTTGAAACTAGTGGTCTTATTCACCATCAACACTTGATGCTCTTTACAGAGTTCAGACTCTGCGACTTTCAGCATCGCAAACAACTCGCCGGGAGACTTGTTCATCCCTTGCATGTTGTAGTTCAACACAAAGCCTTTATAGCTTGGCGGCAGTTATTGAAGGATTCTGTCAGTGATAGCTTCTTGCGGGAGTTCAATCCCCAGCTCAGCTAGACGGTTTGAGTACCCAGACATTTTGAGCACATGTTCACTAACAGATGAGTTTTCCTCCATCTTGCAAGCATAGAATTTATCGGAGGTCTCATACCTCTCGATCCGGGCGTTCTTCTGAAAGATAAACTCCAACTCCTGGAACATCTCAAATGCTCCATGACGCTCAAAGCAACGTTGAAGTCCCGGTTCTAAGCCATACAAGACTGCACATTGAACTATTGAGTAGTCCTCCTTACGTGCTAACCAAGCGTTCTTAACATCCCGATCAGCCGTAGCGGGTGGTTCATCTCCTAACGCAGCATTAAGGACATAATCCTTTTTCCCAGCTTGTAAGATTAGCTTAAGATTACGAGCCCAGTCTACAAAGTTGCTCCCATCATCTTTCAACTTAGCTTTCTCTAGGAACGTATTAAAATTCAGGATGACTGTTGCGTGAGCCATGATCTACAACACAAATATATTCAAAGTGGACTTAGACTATGTTCAAGATAATTAGAGTTTAACTTAATCTTATTATTTGCTAAACTCCCACTCAAAAAGTACATCTCTCTAGTCATTCGAGTGGTTCATGATCCACTTACACTAGCTCAAGCCCGATCATCACGTGAGTTGAGTATAGTTTCAGTGGTAAGCATACCTATGCTAATCATATCATCTATATGATTCATGATCGACCTTTCGGTCTCATGTGTTCCGAGGCCATGTCTGCACATGCTAGGCTCGTCAAGCTTAACCCGAGTGTTCCGCGTGCGCAACTGTTTTGCACCCGTTGTATGTGAACGTTGAGTCTATCACACCCGATCATCACGTGGTGTCTCGAAACGACGAACTGTAGCAATGGTGCACAGTCGGGGAGAACACAATTTCGTCTTGAAATTTTAGTGAGAGATCACCTCATAATGCTACCGTCGTTCTAAGCAAAATAAGGTGCATAAAAGGATTAACATCACATGCAATTCATAAGTGACATGATATGGCCATCATCACGTGCTTCTTGATCTCCATCACCAAAGCACCGGCACGATATTCTTGTCACCGGTGTCACACCATGATCTCCATCAACGTGTTGCCATCGGGGTTGTCGTGCTACTCATGCTATTACTACTAAAGCTACTTCCTAGCAAAATAGTAAACGCATCTGCAAGCACACACGTTAGTATAAAGACAACCCTATGGCTCCTGCCGGTTGCCGTACCATCGACGTGCAAGTCGATATTTCTATTACAACATGATCATCTCATACATCCAATATATCACATCACATCATTGGCCATATCACATCACAAGCATACCCTGCAAAAACAAGTTAGACGTCCTCTAATTTTGTTGTTGCATGTTTTACGTGGTGACCATGGGTATCTAGTAGGATCGCATCTTACTTACGCAAACACCACAACAGAGATATATGAGTTGCTATTTAACCTCATCCAAGGACCTCCTCGGTCAAATCCGATTCAACTAAAGTTGGAGAAACCGACACTTGCCAGTCATCTTTGAGCAACGGAGTTACTCGTAACGATGAAACCAGTCTCTCGTAAGCGTACGAGTAATGTCGGTCCAAGCCGCTTCAATCCAACAATACCGCGGAATCAAGAAAAGACTAAGGAGGGCAGAAAAACGCACATCACCGCCCACAAAAACTTTTGTGTTCTACTCGAGAAGACATCTACGCATGAACCTAGCTCATGATGCCACTGTTGGGGAACGTCGCATGGGAAACAAAAATTTTCCTACGCGCACGAAGACCTATCATGGTGATGTCCATCTACGAGAGGGATGAGTGATCTACATACCCTTGTAGATCGTACAGCAGAAGCGTTAGTGAACGCGGTTGATGTAGTGGAACGTCCTCACGTCCCTCGATCCGCCCCGCGAACAATCCCGCGATCAGTCCCACGATCTAGTACCGAACGGACGGCACCTCCGCGTTCAGCACACGTACAACTCGACGATGATCTCGGCCTTCTTGATCCAACAAGAGAGACGGAGAGGTAGAAGAGTTCTCCGGTAGCGTGACGACGCTTCGGAGGTTGGTGATGACCTCGTCTCAGCAGGGCTCCGCCCGAGCTCCGCAGAAACGCGATCTAGAGGAAAAACCGTGGAGGTATGTGGTCGGGCTGCCGTGGAAAAGTCGTCTCAAATCAGCCCTAAAACCTCCGTATATATAGGTGGGAGGGAGGGGACCTTGCCTTGGTTTGGTGGAGCCCCAAGGGGGTCGGCCGAGTCCAAGGGGGGAGGACTCCCCCCCAAACCGAGTTGGACTTGGTTTGGTGGGAGGGAGTCCCCCTTCCTTCCCACCTCCTCCTTTTTTTTTCTTTTTCTCTTGATTTTTTTTCTTCTTGGCGCATAGGGCCCTTTTGGGCTGTCCCACCAGCCCACTAAGGGCTGGTGTGCCACCCTCAAGGCCTATGGGCTTCCCCGGGGTGGGTTGCCCCCCCGGTGAACTCCCGGAACCCATTCGTCATTCCCGGTACATTCCCGGTAACTCCGAAAACCTTCCGGTAATCAAATGAGGTCATCCTATATATCAATCTTCGTTTCCGGACCATTCCGGAAACCCTCGTGATGTCCGTGATCTCATCCGGGACTCCGAACAACATTCGGTAACCAACCATATAACTCAAATACGCATAAAACAACGTCGAACCTTAAGTGTGCAGACCCTGCGGGTTCGAGAACTATGTAGACATGACCCGAGAGACTCCTCGGTCAATATCCAATAGCGGGACCTGGATGCCCATATTGGATCCTACATATTCTACGAAGATCTTATCGTTTGAACCTCAGTGCCAAGGATTCATATAATCCCGTATGTCATTCCCTTTGTCCTTCGGTATGTTACTTGCCCGAGATTCGATCGTCAGTATCCGCATACCTATTTCAATCTCGTTTACCGGCAAGTCTCTTTACTCGTCCCGTAATACAAGATCCCGCAACTTACACTAAGTTACATTGCTTGCAAGGCTTGTGTGTGATGTTGCATTACCGAGTGGGCCCCGAGATACCTCTCCGTCATACGGAGTGACAAATCCCAGTCTTGATCCATACTAACTCAACTAACACCTTCGGAGATACCTGTAGAGCATCTTTATAGTCACCCAGTTACGTTGCGACGTTTGATACACACAAAGCATTCCTCCGGTGTCAGTGAGTTATATGATCTCATGGTCATAGGAATAAATACTTGACACGCAGAAAACAGTAGCAACAAAATGACACGACCAACATGCTACGTCTATTAGTTTGGGTCTTGTCCATCACGTGATTCTCCTAATGACGTGATCCAGTTATCAAGCAACAACACCTTGTTCATAATCAGAAGACACTGACTATCTTTGATCAACTGGCTAGCCAACTAGAGGCTTGCCAGGGACGGTGTTTTGTCTATGTATCCACACATGTAAATGAGTCTTCATTCAATACAATTATAGCATGGATAATAAACGATTATCTTGATACAGGAATTATAATAATAACTATATTTATTATTGCCTCTAGGGCATAATTCCAACAATGCACATCCCCATTGAGGTAACCTAGTGGCTATTCAGAAATTCTCCGTTCCTTTTTATGCGATTCGAAAAACTTTGTCAAGGAGACTTCATCAACCTCATTGACGGATTTCTTTCGATGACCATGGGATGGATGAATCGAGGAGTCACAACCCTCTCTTCCAAGCTTTCACCTTCGGTTGCTTAGAAGAAAAATGATAGATTTAGCTTTAGTTTTCCCTATTTTCTGCTTTTAGCGTCCCGTAGAAAAGTACCCCGAAAATAAAAGTTCTCCAAATTTCCTGAAAATCAAGTATGATTTTTTCTAGAATTTTTGAAAAATTCTGAGATGGAGAGCTAGTGAGGGGGCTGCACCAGTGGGCCACAAGCCTTGGAGGCGTAGGCACCCCCTGACCGTGCTTACCAGGCTTGTGGGGCCCACGTGTACCCCCTGCACTTATTCTAGCTCCCATATGCTTCTCCTACCTCTAGAAAAAACCGTTTCGCAGCTCAAACCCGTGTTCTTGCTCTTCTTGCTGCGATTTTCGATCTCCTTGTGCAAATCCCCATTCACCAAACTGCTTTGGGGAAATTGCTCCTTGGTATGTGATACGTCTCCAACGTTTCTATAATTTTTTATGGTTCCATGCTATTATCTTGTCAACTTTGGATGTTTTATATGCATGAATATGCTATTTTATATATTTTTTGGGACTAACCTATTAACTCAGTGCCAAGTGCCATTTTCTGTTTTTTCCGTGTTTTTGGCCCATTTTCAAACGGAGTCCAAATGGAATGAAACTTTACGATGATTTTTTTGGACCAAAAGAGACCCCCGAAGCTTTGAAAGAAGGCCAGAAGAGCCACGAGGGAGTCACAAGCCCTGACGCCGCCACCACCTTCCTAGGTGCTGGCGACCAGGCTTGTGACCTCCCCGTGGGCCCAACCGACGTAATTCCACCGCCATAAATTCCTATAAATTCAGAAACCCCCAAAAAGAAACCTAGATCGGGAGTTCCGCCGCCGCAAGCCTTTGTAGCCACCAAAAACCAATCTGGAGCCCGTTCTGGCACCCTGCCGGAGGGGGAATCCATTTAATGACACACTGACAGTGGGCCCCAATGACTCTAATTTAGTAATTAAAGTTAAATTAACACTGTTAAACGAACTGTGACACTGACATGTGGACCCCACGCGTCAGTTTTGACTTTAACCAGGTCAGTTGACCTGTTGAGGTCATGCTGACACATGGCTGATGCAGTAAAAGCATTTCTGGATTTTAAATAATTCCAGGAAATGCTGAAAACTTCTAAAAATCATATAAAATAATCTGTAAGTCCAATGAAAATAATTTTTATATGAAAAAGTATCAGAAAAATTCAAGGAATCTGAATATGTCATTTTCAAACATGTTTGAAAATGTTACTGAACCCAAACATATAGATTAATGAATAAGTTAACTTCCATAAATACTTTGGAGATGGAATTTGGAAATTATTTAAATTCCACTTCAAATGATATGATCAAACATTTTCCAAATCACAAACCAGCAACCTAACATGTTATTTCCATGCATGTTAAAAGCAAGTTGATCGGAGCATCAGGTCGAATCAATTAAAATGGTATTCGAGAATACCTCGTTTGAAGTGATATTTGAATTTGATTCAAATCAACTTCAAACCTAATAAATGTTAGCTATAATAGTATACCACCTTGCATCCTCATGCCATGCTCATGCATCATCTTGTTGCACATGATTGTTATTGATTGTTGTCATTCCTTTCGGTAGGCTCCGCTCCTCCGGATTCCACCGAATATCCGACTGACGGATATTGTCCCTCCTGTGAGCAACAAGGCAAGGAACCATTTTGATCATCCCGATAAATCCCATGTTCTCGCTCGTGCACTTACTTATTGCATTAGGATCAAATGCTCAAATGCTTTTGCCACGTTAGTTGAACCCACTTCCTTTGCATGACCTGTCTTTGTCACAGTAAATAGCTGAACCTTGCAACCTAGCATACCAGGTAGATGCTTGAGCCATGATGTCCCTTATCCTGCTATGCACGCTATGCTTAGAGTTGTGTTTGGTCTGTCATCTAGGAGATGAACAGAATTGTGAGAATGCGTTCAGTAAGTAAAGGCGGTGTGTTGAACCTGATTTGGTAAAGGTACCGGTGAAAGGCTATGTAGGAGTACCTGGCGGGTTGTTTCATTGGAACCGTCCTTAGGAACTGAGTTCCGTGTATGTAATCCAAGACTAGATACTACCACACGTTGGGATACTTAATTGACCCTCTCGACTTATTAATCGCTTAGTACTCGGTCCAGGAGTTGCAAGTAGTTTTTGGTGTTTATAGTCATACTGGAGGCCGTGCATAGCGCTGACCTGAGAGGTGGGCTGTGATGCGGTAGGCAGTGGCACGGTGTACCAAGTGGCACCCGGATGGTGGGCTTCGGAACCCTGCGCACATCGTTTGAGGCCGTGGCAGAAACCTCGGCCGGACTTTCGTGCGGGTTACTCTCAGATAGGCGATAAACCTGGACTAGGTACTAGTGTGGTTAACGGTCGTGGCCGACTCCCTCGCTGGGCTTCCGCTTGAAGGTTGCCGAGGTGCATGACGTGCACATGGCGATAAGTGGCGAGAGCGTGTGTGACGAAGTACACCCCTGCAGGGTTATGATCTATTCGAATAGCCGCGTCCGCGGATATGGACTACTTGGAGACATATGTTGTTCATAGATAACTTCAATGGCTACTCATAAAATTGCCAAGATAAGCGTGAGTGTCGTGGACGGCATTTCCGTATGGAGACAGAATGATACCACGATAGAGTATTGTTGTGGTGATAGTGGACTCGTGTGCGAGAAATCAAGTTGTCAAAAATTATTTTAAAATGCAAGTTGTCTAGCCACGAGTCAAATGCTGGCTTTCCGCATGAAACCCCACAATTCCTTATTGATACATTGCATGAGTAGATAGTTATGCTAAAGTCTTGCTGAGTACCTCTGTACTCATGTTTGTTTAATAATTGTTGCAGAGGTTGTTAATGACCCTAATGGAGGGTTCTTCCTAGACATCGACGACGACGAGTAGCTGGTGTCCCAGCTACGATCTGGCCCTAGGGTGGGTCTGTAGTATAGTCAGGCCATGTGCCTTCTAGTTTCATCTGTCTGTACTCAGACAGTTTAATTACTTCCGCTGGCTTGTAACTGAATGACTGTTATGATGGGTCGTGAGACCCCTACTGTGTAATATTATCTGTGTGGCTCTTCCGAGCCTCCTAAATAAAGCTTGTATGTTTATGGTTATGTTGTGATGCCATCGATGTATCTATACATATCGGTATGCCATGCGTACGTGTGTCGTACTTGATATGTATGGGGTTCGATTACCTAGCCATAGACTTTAGTAGCATTCCTTACAGGGAAATGCCCCTTTGTGATCCAACGAGCCATGGTAGCTCGCTACTGCTCCGGACACATTGGTTGACCGGCATGTGTCCTTCTTAGCTGCTGTGTCTGTCCCCTTTTGGGGAAATGTCACGCGATGTAATGGAGTCCTTGTAGCTTGCTACGACTCGTCTACATTCGTTGGTGACCGAGACCTGCTTTGCTGGGTCATGTATGCCTGTCCCTGTGCGGAACTGCCACTTTGGTTTATGACTAGACATGTCGATCCGGGTTCTTTGTCATTGGATTGCTAGCGACACAATTGCATACGCGAGTCAAAAAGGCGCAAATGGTCCCGGCTAAGGTAAGGCTGCAGCCGTGGGGTTAACTGTGCGTGAGACCACAAAGAGATGCGATGTGTTACATGCTGGATTCCTATGGCTTAGGATCGGGGTCCTGACAGCGTTGGTATCAGAGCCTGACTGATTGTAGGACTACTAAGCTAAACTAGTCGAAGTTGAGTCTAGAATTGCTTTAGTTATATATAAGGGAATTGTTTGTGGAAGGGAACGTAAGATTCTTGTTCTCTTCTCAAGTTATTCTATTCTGGTTATCCTCGTCTTTTCTGCGGGAATTAAGGACTAGGTTACTCATCTTCTTCTAGGCTCGTGTTTCTGATCGGTAGATTATAAGACTACGGGTCGAGAGTTATATTGGGTTTCTTTTATTCCTAGGAAAAAGGAAGTAAGTTTGATGATCAGAGAATTGAACTTGATAGTTGAGTGGTTACGCTATTCTATTTTTGGATTGTCTCAAAATTTGTTTTTGAGCATTTACAGCCGTTATGCTGCCCAATTTTGCATTCAGAGCTCTAATGCTTTTGCATTACTCTCTAATTTCAGATGCCTGGCCGTCCTTCTCGTCAGGTGGTACGTCTGACCAGGTGCATTGCTGTGCTGGGTCATACGGCCATGCTGGTCCGGGTGATGTCGGTGTGCGGTTACCGCTGGTACCCCGAGTACACAGTGGAGGAACAGTACCGAGACTTCAACCAGAGCCAGTATATCTGCACTGTTAGGGTATTTCCAGAATACCCTGGAGCTGAGGAGCCAATCCATTGGTCCTATGAGTTGGGAGTCACTGTTGACATGGCAGTACAAGATGCTGCCTATTCAATGCTGACCATTATGAGAGCGAGACATTCACTGCTGCAGGATTCAGAGTTCTGCTATGTTCCTGCCTCTCAGCCTGGTGAAGAGGGATACCCGAGAGGAGTTTATTTTGATTCCTCTATGGAGGATCCGCTACTACAGTCCACTGCTGAGATGCTAGAGAATAGAGATAGGGATGCTCGTGCTCTCCGTATGGAGCTTTATGCTACACGTGCCCGTCTGTGGACGACTTTGACGCAGCTGACACCGGTAGTCCACACAGGGTACGGAGATATGGAGATGTTGAACCCTGTTAGGACCCATCTTCCGGCCCACGTTGACTGGCCAGCTATAGGAGGAGTCACCCCTCTTCGGGGACCCCTACTACCACCAGTCAGGGGACCAAGGCCACATCCGTGTCCTTATGGATCCCAGGGATCTCAGGCCAGAGTGTTTCCCGATCCGCAGGTTGAGCTTCCAGGCCATGGAGGTAATCTCTATGAGATGTTCTATGCGGATGCCTGAGCTGTGAGTGGAAGGATAGCATGATAGTAGCCGTACGTTCACAGTCCTGTGTGACTTGTGAAGTATGCTTGTGATGTGAAATGAATCCCGGAGGCCTAGATAAATAATGTATAGGAAGCTTGTAAGCCTCTGATGAGTAGTTTCATAATTTCAGTAGTTTGCTCCTCGATTAAGGTTGTACTGAACTATGTAAGGGTGTTTATGAACCATGGTGTATATATAGCAGTTGCTTGTTACCATGTTGTTCGGATATTCATTTCCGCATTCCATGTGTTCAGTGCATTCCTAATCCATAGCTAGTATTGATAATGAAATTGGTCTAAGCTGTGAGTTTGTTTGTCAGGATGGTGTTCACCAGGTTGAACCGTGCCCCTGCTCATGAGCAAGGCGAGGGTAGTCAAGCGTCGCAGGAAGACCTGCCTCACCCGCCCTCTTTGGCGGAAGTTATGCTTGAGGCAGAGAGGAACAAAAGGGAGACCAACCGTCTGTTGGAGCGTATTGAGCAGAATACGGCTCGTCAGCCTAGGAACGTTGCAGTGTCCATCAACGACTTTGTGAAGCTGAATCCTCCAAAGTTCCATCACTCCGTCGATCCCCTCAACGCTGATGACTGGATGTGCGGTATCTCACGTAAGATTCGCTCTGCGAATGTTTATGAGGCCGACAAGGTGACCTTTGCGGCGTATTTTCTGGAAGGACCCACCAATCTGTGGTGGGAGAACTTTGAAGCTATGCGTCCTGCTGAACCAGCAGCCACATGGGCAGACTTCAGTGCAGCCTTCCGTCCGCACCATATTCCAGAGGGCCTCATGGACAGAAAGAGAGAGGAGTTATGTGCTTTCACCCAGGGCCAGTTGACCGTGGATGCCTATAGCCGCGAGTTCGGTAACCTCGCCCGCTATGCAACAGAGGAGGTGTCTACTAACGCCAAGAAGCAAGCAAGATTCCGTAAGGGTCTGAGCCCTAAGCTTCGTCGTGATCTGCGCCTCCACGAGTGTGCAAGCTTCCAAGCCCTGGTCAACAAGGCGATCAGTGCCGAGACCGGTCATACCGACTTTGAAGCCACAAGGAAGCACTCCCGTGACTTTGGCTCGTCATGTGGTTCCGCGTTTCCAAAATGCAGGCTGTGGGTTCCGAACAGTTCTCTGCCGCCAAGATACACTCCGAGGCCATCCTACGTGGCGCCTCAGACGAATCAGACCAACCCTCCAGCAAAAACTTATGGTGGTCCAACTAGCAATGCTGCACCACGTGCCAACCAAGTGATATGCTACAAGTGTGGAGAACCAGGGCACTATTCCCGTGAGTGTCCCAAGAATGTGGGTGCCAAGCAACCCGGTAAGTCCGTCGGGCAAGGCAAGTCGGGCAAAGCGTACTATGTGAAGCCAACTCCTGCACGTGGCCGTGTGAACTATGTCTCAGCAGAAGAAGCTACAGAGGATCCCGACGTCATACTGGGTACGCTTCTTGTTAATCATCACCCAACGTCTGTTCTCTTTGACACTGGGTCTTCTCATTCCTTCATTTCAGAAAGTTACGCACAGTTGCATAACATGTCTTTTTGTGATATGCCAATTCCATTGGTTGTCCAAACCCCTGGTAGCAAGTGGCAGACCTCTAGGATAACCTATGACAATGAAATTCTAGTAGACAGGCTAGTTTTTCTAGCCTCATTGATAGCCCTGAAATCTTCGGATATTAATATCATCTTGGGTATGGACTAGATGTCATCTCACTATGCCAAGATTGATACTCATTCTAGAAATGTTCAGCTTACCCATCCCTTGGGTGAGATAGTCAATGTCTCTACTCGAGTTGCCAAATGCCAACTCTATTCCCTAAATGCCAACCCTCTTCCGAAACTTGAAGACATTCTGGTAGTCCGTGACTTCCCGGATGTTTTTCCCGAGGAACTGCGAGGAATTCCACCTGACAGAGATGTAGAGTTCGTGATAGATCTTGTTCCGGGAACTGTTCCAATAGCCAGAAGACCATATAAGATGGCACCCCTGGAGCTAGCCGAATTTAAGAAGAAACTAGATGAGGCCTTGAATAAAGGTCTCATTCGTCCTAGCTCTTCTCCTTGGGCTTGCCCCGTCCTCTTCGTCAAGAAGAAAGATGGAACGGATCGGATGGTTGTAGATTACCGACCAGTTAATCTGGTCACCATAAAGAACAAGTATCCGCTCCCCAGGATCAACGACCTGTATGATCAGCTCGCTGGATCCTCAGTCTTCTCAAAAATGGATTTGAGGTTGGGTTACCATCAAATCAAGATCAAGAACGGGGACATTCCAAAAACGGCTTTTGTTACTCGTTATGGCCAATACGAGTACACCGTCATGTCCTTCGGTTTAACCAATGCCCCAACCACCTTCTCTCGTCTGATGAATTCAATCTCCATGGAGTATTTGGATAAATTCGTTGTGGTATACCTCGATGATATTCTCATCTACTCGAAGAACGAACGAGAACATGCCGAGCATCTAAGGCTGGTATTGATGAAACTTCGAGAGCATCGCCTTTATGCCAAGTTTTCAAAATGTGAATTTTGGTTACCAGAAGTGACCTATCTAGGTCACGTAATCTCTGGTAAGGGTATTGCTGTCAATCCTGAGAGAGTTCAAGCCGTCCTAGATTGGACTCAACCTGAATCGGTTAAGCAAGTTAGGAGTTTTCTTGGTCTAGCGAGCTATTGTCGCCGCTTTGTCGAGAATTTCTCCAAGGTTGCAAAGCCTCTAACTGAACTCCTCAAGAAGGATAAAAAGTTCGAGTTGACACCACAGTGTGAGCATAGTTTCCAGGAACTGAAAAGACGCCTGACTTCCGCACCTGTGTTGCTACCACCAGATTTTTCTAAGGACTTTATTATCTATTGCGACGCCTCGCCACAAGGATTAGGTTGCATTCTCATGAAAGATTGTCATGTCATTGCATACGCATCTCGACAGTTGCGTCCACATGAGGATAATTATCCCACACATGATCTTGAGCTTGCAGCTGTGGTCCATGCACTAAAAACCTGGCGACATTACCTTCTGGGTAATCGTTGCGAAATATTCACTGATCACTAAAGTCTGAAATATATCTTCACCCAGCTGGATTTGAATCTCAGGCAAAGACGATGGGTTGAGTTGATCTCGGATTACGACTTAGGGATAACTTACACCCCGGGGAAGGCCAATGTTATAGCTGATGCACTAAGTCGTAAATCTTATTGTAACAATTTGATGCTACAACAAGGTCAACCCCATCTCTATGAGGACTTTCGGAAGTTGAATCTTCATATTGTTCCTCAAGGATTCCTTTCTACCCTGGTGGCGAAGCCTACTCTTAGGGATCAAATCATAGCCGTGCAGGCTTATGATAAGGGTATATCCCGGATCAAGGGGAATATTGCTAGCGGTAACGCTAGGGATTTCTCCATCAATGAGAAAGGTGTTGTGTTCTTTCAGAACCGTTTAGTGGTTCCTAAGAGAAAACGTCTGCGGCAATTGATCCTTAAGGAGGCTCATGATTCTCCTCTCACCATTCATCCCAGTAGTACTAAGATGTATCAGGACCTACGCCAGAGGTTCTGGTGGACTAGGATGAAGAGAGAAATTGCTGAGTTCGTTGCTAACTGCGACGTTTGTCGTCGAGTTAAGGCAGAACATCAAAGGCCTGCTGGCACCCTTCAACCTTTAGCTATTCTTGAATGGAAATGGGATAAAGTTAGTATGGATTTCATTACCGGATTTCCCAAGAACAAGGAAGGAAATAATGCTATCTTTGTGGTCATTGACCGTCTCTCCAAAGTAGCTCATTTTCTTCGAGTTCGTGAGAGTATAACAGCTAGCCAGCTAGCGGAGTTATATATCTCTTGAATAATGTCTCTTCATGGTGTTCCCCTGGAGATTAACTCAGATCGTGGGAGTATCTTTACTTCTCGCTTCTGGGAAAGTTTTTAGAATGCCATCGGGACTCACTTATCTTTTAGCACTGCTTACCATCCTCAATCAAGTGGTCAAGTAGAAAGAGTGAATCAAATCCTAGAAGATATGCTCCGAACTTGTGTTATATCGTTCGGTATGAATTGGGAGAAGTGCCTTCCATTCGCCGAATTTGCTTATAACAATAGTTATCAATCAAGCTTGGGCAAAGCTCCTTTTGAAGTTCTCTATGGACGAAGATGTCGAACACCTCTTAATTGGTCAGAAACCGGAGAGAGGCAATTCTTTGGCCCGGATATGATCCAGGATGCAGAAGAGCAGGTTCGCATTATTCGTGAAAAGTTGAAAAAAGCCCAGTCTCATCAAAAGAGCCAATATGATCGTCATCATAAGGCTGTGGCCTTTGAAGTTGACGAGAAGGCTTACCTTCGGGTTACACCTTTGAAGGGTACCCATCGATTCGGTATCAAGGGCAAGTTGGCTCCTCGTTACATTGGTCCTTTTCGCATTCTTGCCAAATGAGGAGAAGTTGCCTACCAGTTGGAACTTCCTCCGCATCTTTCCAAGGTTCATGATGTCTTCCACGTCTCGCAACTCAGGCGTTGCTTTTCGGATCCTATCCATGAAGTGGACCACGAAACGCTTGATCTCCAAGATAACCTTTCTTATCGAGAATACCCTGTTCGTATTCTCGACCAAGCAGAGCGTACTACTAGACGTTGGAACATTAAGTTTCTTAAAGTTCAATGGTCAAATCATTCTGAGAAAGAGGCAACATGGGAAAGAGAGGATCGTCTCCGACTTGAGTATCCTGCGTTATTCCCGACGACTTCTAAATCTCGGGACGAGATTCTTTTGAGTGGGGGTGAGTTGTCACATCCCTGAAACCCTAATCAAGTTAGCATTGTGCTCATATCTTATTTGCATTGCATCTAAGAAAATTTCAACAAGAACAAATCAAGTGGAGAAGGAAAACTCAAAAAACCCTAGCCACTTCCCAATTAAAGGAAATTCAAAAACTTGTCAAAATCAATGAACCCAAAATGGCCTCAAGAAAAGTTCAACTTTTCTGATAATTCTTGAAAACAATTAGTCAGGGAAGAAAACTATTTTTTAAACAGATTTGGAATTTTGATTAAATGCAAAAAGCCACTGAATTCAAGTTTAAATTTGAATTCAAAAACTTTTAAGTTTTTAAAAATGTTGAAAACTTTATCACGGGTTGGAAATATTCCAAATATACCCCACATCTATTTTTAGGGTTTTATAAAAAATCTAAACATTTTATTCTATTTGTAAACTTAAATGCGAGAAAATAACCAGAACAGAAAAAGAAATAAGAGAACAAAAACATACCTGCTATCTGTCGCTGGCCCAGCCCACGAGGGGCTCCGTGGTCATCTTCCTCCTCGTGCCAGTAGGCAGAGGGGAAGATGGGCACGGCGGCTAGCCCTGGCCACCTCCTGCCTGCCTGGTCGCCGCTGGAGGCCTCCAGGAGCGCCAGCGCGACGCCCCCGTGCCTTCTTCTCCTCCTCCTCCCCTCTGCCTTATCTCCTCCTCTCTTCCTCTCTTTCCCCCCTCTCGGATCTCTCTCTCCCACGAGCTCCGGTCGCCGCCGATTCGTCGCCTCCCGGTCCTCCCCGACCCTACCGTCAGCCTCAGACGAATCACCGTGAGCCACTCGCTCCATTCCCCTCTTCCCCAGCGTTCTTCCCCTCCTCTATCAACCTCCCGCCATGGAGCCCGATCTCTGTTGCCGCCGGCCATGGCGCCCCGTGGCTAGCACCCCCGAGTGCCGCTGCTGAGCACACTAGCGTGCTCCGGGAGCTCGCAGGGGCTCGTAGCCACCCCCACTTCCTCCTCCCGCACCCCGTGGCGACGAGCCCGAGCTGAGCGAGCTCCAGCCACCGCCCCGCCGTTGCCGTCGTCATCTCTGGCGACTGCCTCGCCCTCAAACCCCCGGGAATGGGTGCGGCCCAGCGAGGGCTACCTCCTGGTGGCCTCCACACGTCAAACCGTCGCCGTTTGCCCGATTCCTACGAGAAGCCGCTGTCGGTTTGGTCGTCGCCGGTGGGACTCCTGCGAGGCTTCGTTAACACTAAACCCCCCAGTCTAGTTAGTCTAATGACACACTGACAGTGGGCCCCAATGACTCTAATTTAGTAATTAAAGTTAAATTAACACTGTTAAACGAACTGTGACACTGACATGTGGACCCCACGCGTCAGTTTTGACTTTAACCAGGTCAGTTGACCTGTTGAGGTCATGCTGACGCATGGCTGATGCAGTAAAAGCATTTCTGGATTTTAAATAATTCCAGGAAATGCTGAAAACTTCTAAAAATCATATAAAATAATCTGTAAGTCCAATGAAAATAATTTTTATATTAAAAAGTATCAGAAAAATTCAAGGAATCTGAATATGTCATTTTCAAACATGTTTGAAAATGTTACTGAACCCAAACATATAGATTAATGAATAAGTTAACTTTCATAAATACTTTGGAAATGGAATTTGGAAATTATTTAAATTCCACTTCAAATGATATGATCAAACATTGTCCAAATCACAAACCAGCAACCTAACATGTCATTTCCATGCATGTTAAAAGCAAGTTGATCGGAGCATCAGGTCGAATCAATTAAAATGGTATTCGAGAATACCTCGTTTGAAGTGATGTTTGAATTTGATTCAAATCAACTTCAAACCTAATAAATGTTAGCTATAATAGTATACCACCTTGCATCCTCATGCCATGCTCATGCATCATCTTGTTGCACATGATTGTTATTGATTGTTGTCATTCCTTTCGGTAGGCTCTGCTCCTCCGGATTCCACCGAATATCCGACTGACGGATATTGTCCCTCCTCTGAGAAACAAGGCAAGCAACCATTTTGATCAACCCGATAAATCCCATGTTCTCGCTCCTGCACTTACTTATTGCATTAGGATCAAATGCTCAGATGCTTTTGCCACGTTAGTTGAACCCACTTCCTTTGCATGACCTGTCTTTATCACAGTAAATAGCTGAACCTTGCAACCTAGCATACCTGGTAGATGCTTGAGCCATGATGTGCCTTATCCTGCTATGCATGCTATGTTAGAGTTGTGTTTGGTCTGTCATCTGGGAGATGAACAGAATTGTGAGAATGCGTTCAGTAAGTAAAGGCGGTGTGTTGAACCTGATTTGGTAAAGGTACCGGTGAAAGGCTATGTAGGAGTACATGGCGGGTTGTTTCATTGGAACCATCCTTAGGAATTGAGTTCCGTGTATCTAATCCAAGACTAGATACTACCACACGTTGGGATACTTAATTGACCCTCTCGACTTATTAATCGCTTAGTACTCGGTCGAGGAGTTGCAAGTAGTTTTTGGTGTTTATAGTCATACTGGAGGCCGTGCATAGCGCTGACCTGAGAGGTGGGCTGTGATGCGGTAGGCAGTGGCACGGTGTACCAAGTGGCACCCGGATGGTGGGCTTGGGAACCCTGCACACATCGTTTGAGGCCGTGGCGGAAACCTCGGCCGGACTTCCGTGCGGGTTACTCTCAGATAGGCGATAAACCTGGACTAGGTACTAGTGTGGTTAACTGTCGTGGCCGACTCCCTCGCTGGGCTTCCGCTTGAAGGTTGCCGAGGTGCATGATGTGCACATGGCGATAAGTGGCGAGAGCATGTGTGACGAAGTACACCTCTGCAGGTTTATGATCTATTCGAATCGCCGCGTCCGCGGATATGGACTACTTGGAGACATATGTTGTTCATAGATAACTTCAATGGCTACTCATAAAATTGTCAAGATAAGCGTGAGTGTCGTGGACGGCATTTCCGTATGGAGACAGAATGATTCCACAATAGAGTATTGTTGTGGTGATAGTGGATTCGTGTGCGAGAAATCAAGTTGTCAAAAATTGTTTTAAAATGCAAGTTGTCTAGCCACGAGTCAAATGCTGGCTTTCCGCATGAAACCCCACAATTCCTTATTGATACATTGCATGAGTAGATAGTTATCCTAAAGTCTTGCTGAGTACCTCCGTACTCATGTTTGTTTAATAATTGTTGCAGAGGTTGTTAATGACCCTAATGGAGGGTTCTTCCTAGACATCGACGACAACGAGTAGCTGGTGTCCCAGCTACGATCTGGCTCTAGGTTGGGTCTGTAGTATAGTCAGGCCATGTGCCTTCTAGTTTCATTTGTCTGTACTCAGACAGTTTAATTACTTCCGCTGGCTTATAACTGAATGACTGTTATGATGGGTCGTGAGACCCCTACTGTGTAATATTATCTGTGTGGCTCTTCCGAGCCTCCTAAATAAAGCTTGTATGTTTATGGTTATGTTGTGATGCCATCGATGTATCTATACATATCGGTATGCCATGCGTACGTGTGTCGTACTTGATATGTATGGGGTTCGATTACCTAGCCATAGACTTTAGTAGCATTCCTTACAGGGAAATGCCCCTTTGTGATCCAACGAGCCATGGTAGCTCGCTACTGCTCCGGACACATTGGTTGACCGACGAGTGTCCTTCTTAGCTGTTGTGTCTGTCCCCTTTTGGGGAAATGTCACGCGATGTAATGGAGTCCTTGTAGCTTGCTACGACTCGTCTACATTCGCTGGTGACCGACACCTGCTTTGCTGGGTCATGTATGTGTGTCCCTGTGCGGAACTGCCACTTTGGTTTATGACTAGACATGTCGATCCGGGTTCTTTGTCATTGGATTGCTAGCGACACAATTGCATACGCGAGTCAAAAGGTGCAAACGGTCCCGGCTAAGGTAAGGCTGCAGCCGTGGGGTTAACCGTGCGTGAGACCGCAAAGAGATGCGATGTGTTACAGGCTGGATTACTATGGCTTAGGATCGGGGTCCCGATAGTTGATATGTATCTTAAGGTGTTATTCTAGTACGAACTCTATGATGGATCGAACAGAAAGAACATCTTTCTGTTATTTTACTACGGACTCTTGAATAGATCTATCAGAAAGAATAACTTTGTGGTGGTTTCATACCCGACAATAATCTCTTCGTTTGTTCCCCGCTATTAGTGGCTTTGGAGTGACTCTTTGTTGCATGTTGAGGGCTAGTTATATGATCCAATAATGTTATCATTGTTGAGAGAACTTCAGTAGTGAAAGTATGAACCCTAGGCCTTGTTTCCACGCATGGCAATACCGTTCGTGCTCACTTTTGTTACTAGTTACCTTGCTGTTTTTGTAATTTCAGATTACAAAAACCTATATCTACCATCCATATTGCACTTTTATCACCATCTTTTCGCCGAACTAGTGCACCTATACAACTTACCATTTTATTAGGTGTGTTGGGGACACAAGAGACTCTTTGTTATTTGGTTGCAGGGTTGCTTGAGAGAGACCATCTTCATCCTACGCCTCCCGTGGATTGATAAACCTTAGGTCACCCACTTGAGGGAAAATTGCTACTGTCCTACAACCCTCTGCACTTGGAGGCCCAACAATGTCTATAAGGAGAAGGTTGCGTAGTAGACATCAAGCTCTTTTCTGGCGCCGTTGCCGGGGAGGTTAGCGCTTGAAGGTATATCTTTAGATCTTCCAATCGAATCTTTTTGTTTCTTGTTCTTTCGCTAGAAAATTACAAAAAATGGAATTGAGGATGCCTCATATGCTCCATCTTTTCAATGTCTTTCGTGAGCATGATGTGAAGGAAAATTGTGCTCAAGTGCTGAAAGAAGAATTACATAGAATTCTTGGGATAGAATATGTGAATGATGAGCATGATTGCAATGTTCTTAGCATGAATTCTTTGAATACCCATGATGCTAATGATATGCAAAACCACAAGCTTGGGGATGCTATATTTGATGAAGATGATCTTTTTAGTTCTTCCACTTTGAATGATCAAAATCATTTTGATGAAAGAATGCCCCCTATCTATGATGATTATTGTGAGGATACTTATGCTTTGAAGAAAAGGGATGACAAAACTTGTCATACTTTCTAAAACCCCTTTGCTAAACCTTTCTTTTTTCATCGTGGACACAATTTGTAGTGCTCAAGTCTTTTATGATACTCCCACTACTATTCTTGAGAATAGATTTCCTTATGTGGAGAGTAGTAAAATTCCTATGCTTGTTGATCATGAAAAGAAAGCCTTAGGTGCTGGTTATATTGTTGAATTCATTCATGATGCTACTGAAAATTACTATGAGAGAGGATCATATGCTTCTACTTATTGCAATAGTATCAAGCTTCCTCTCCATATGTTGAAATTTTTGAAGCTATGCTTGTTTTGCCTTCCTATGCTAGTTGATTCTTGCTCCAATAAATTGTTTGATCACAAAATCCCTATGTATAGGAAGTGGGTTAGACTTAAATGTGCTAGCCATTTGCTCCATGATGCTCTCGTTGTGTTTCAATCCTTACCTTTTACGTGAGCATCATTGAAATCAATGCCTAGCTAAGGGCGTTAAACAATAGCGCTTGTTGGGAGGCAACCCAATGAATAAATTTTTCCTTGCTTTTTTGCTTCCTGTTTTGGTTTCTCCACACCATCATAATTCTGTTATGATTGTGTTTTTTGTGTTTCTTTTTGCGTTTGTGCCAAGCAAAACCATTATGATTAGTCTTGGGGATGATCGTTTGGTCATGCTGGAAAAGACAGAAACTTTCTGCTCACGAAAAGAATTTTCATTTTTTTTCTGTAAGAGATTTTGAGTTGATTCTTTTTGCTGCTGATTTATACGCAATTTCTTCAGACTGTCATAATTTTTCAGCATTTGTGAAGTACCGGAGGTATACGAAATATACAGATTTCTACAGACAGGTCTGCTGTTAACAGATTCTGTTTTTGTTGTGTTGGTTGTTTATTTTGATGAAACTATGGATAGTATCGGGGGTATTAGCCATGGAAGATTGAAAATACATTAACCCAACATCAGCATAAGTAGAATTTAAGTTTGCTACAGTAACTAAGGAAGTGGTGGTTTGCTTTCTCATACTAATGTTATCACGAGTTTCTGTTTAAGTTTCGTGTTGTGAAGTTTTCAAGTTTTGGGTGAAGTTCTTATGGACAAAGAGATAAAGAGTGGCAAGAGCTCAAGCTTGGGGATGCCCAAGGCACCCCAAGAGATTCAAGGATGCCGTAAAAGCCTAAGCTTGGGGATGCCCCGGGAAGGCATCCCCTCTTTCGTCTTCGATCCATCGGTAACGTTACTTGGGGCTATATTTTTATTCACCACATGTTATGTGTTTTGCTTGGAGCGTCTTGTATCGTAGGAGTCTTTTATTTTTTTTATGTCACAATATTCCTTGCTGCACACCTAGAGAGAGAGACATGCACTCACCGTGATTTTGTCGAGCTTCACTTATATCCTTTGGTTAGACAATTCAGCTCACATGTGCTTCACTTATATCTTTTGAGCTAGTTGATTTTTCTCTATGTGCTTCACTTATATATTTTAGAGCGCAGCGGTGCGTGGCTTGGTAGTTGATCTATGCTTTGTAAGTAGTCTCAAAAGGGGTAGTTATCCAAAGGGATACGAAAACTTCCACCTTCATGTGTATTGAATAGTTAGAGAAGTTTGATTCATCTCAATTAGTTTTGAGTTGTGGTTTTGGTAATATTGAAGTCAGGCTAGTAAGGTGTTGTGGATCTAGAAATACTTGTGTTGAAGTTAGTGATTCCCGTAGCATGCACGTATGGTGAACCGCTATGTGATGAAGTCTGAGCATGATTAGTCTTTTGATTGTCATCCTTTGTGTGGCGGTCGGGATCACGCGATGGTTTATACCTACCAACCCTTCCCCTAGGAGTATGCGTTGAATGCTTTGTTTCGATTACTAATAAAACTTTTGCAACAAGTATATGAGTTCTTCATGACTAATGTTGAGTCCATGGTTTAGATGCACTTTCACCTTCCACCATCACTATCTTCTTAGAGCCGTGCAACTTTCGCCAGTGCACAAAACCCACCATTAGCCTCCCTCAAAACAGCCACCATACCTACCTACTATGGCTTTTTCAAAGTCATTCCGAGATATATTGCCATGCAACTACCACCATGACATGTGCCACCAGGTCTACATTGCCATTGCATGATCGTAAGATAGCTAGCATGATGTTTCCATTAATGTCTATGCCATGCTAGATCATTGTGACGGTACACTACCGAAGGCATTTCATATAGAGTCATCATTGCTCTAAGTTTTGAGTTGTAAGTGTGATGACCATCATTGATGGAGCATTGTCCCATGTGAGAAAATAAAAGAGGCCAGCGAAGCCCATTTACAAAAAGAGGCCAAAGATGCCCACCAAAATAAAAAATAAAATAATAAAAATAATAATAATAAGAGGCCAAAGAGCCCACAAAAAAATGAGAGAAAAAGAGAGAAGGGACAATGCTACTATCCTTCAACACTTGTGCTTATTAAGCACCATGATCATGATTGAGAGTCTCTCGTTTTGTCACCACCATATAGCTAGTGGGAAATTTTCATTATATAACTTGGCTTGTATATTCCAATGACAGTCTTCCTCAAAATTGCCTTAGGTCTTCGTGAGCAAGCAAGTTGGATGCACACCCACTAGTTTTCTTTAAGAGCTTTCACATACTCTTATCTCTAGTGCATCATTTGTATGGCAATCCCTACTCATTCACATTGATATCTATTGATGAGCATCTCCATAGCTCATTGATATGCCTAGTTAATGTGATTATCTTCTGCTTTTTTTGTCTTGCAACCTCCACCACAGTCCACACCATCTATAGTGCTAAAACCATGGCTCACGCTCATGTATTGCGTGAGAGTTGAAAAGGTTTGATAAAGTAAAGGTGTGAAACAATTACCTGGCCAATACCGGGGTTATGCATGATTTAAATTCGTGGTGCAATGATAATAGAGCATAACAAGACTATATGCTTTTGTAGGGATTACTTTCTTTTGGCCTTGTTATTTTGAAAGTTCATGATTACCTTGCTAGTTTTCTTGAAGTATTATTGTCTCCACATCAATAGCAAACTATTGTTTTGAATCTAACGGATCTGAACATTCATGTCACATAAGAGGAGTTACAAAGGACATCTATGCTAGGTAGCATGAAAGCATAAAATATTCATTCTTTATCACTTCCCTACTCGAGGACAAGCATGAGTTAAGCTTGGGGATGCTTGATACGTCTCCAACGTATCTATAATTTTTGATGGTTTCATGCTATTATCTTGTAAACTTTGGATGTTTTATATGCATGAATATGCTATTTTATATCTTTTTTGGGACTAACCTATTAACTCAGTGCCAAGTGCCAGTTTTTGTTTTTTCCGTGTTTTTGTCCCATTTTCAGACGGAGTCCAAATGGAATGAAACTTTACGATGATTTTTTTGGACAAAAAGAGACCCCCGAAGCTTTGAAAGAAGGCAAGAGCCACGAGGGAGTCACAAACCCTGACGCCGCCACCACCTTCCTAGGTGGTGGCGACCAAGCTTGTGACCTCCTCATGGGCCGAACCGACGTAATTCGACCGTCATAAATTCCTATAAATTCAGAAACCCCCAAAAAGAAACCTAGATCGGGAGTTTCGCCGCCACAAGCCTCTGTAGCCACCAAAAACCAATCTGGAGCCCGTTCCGGCACCCTGCCGGAGGGGGAATCCATCTCCAATGGCCATCTTCATCATTACGGCGATCTCCATGACGAGGAGGGAGTAGTTCTCCCTCGGGGCTGAGTGTATGTACCAGTAGCTATGTGTTTGATCTCTCTCTCTCTCTCTCTCTCGTGTTCTTGAGATGTCTTGATCTCGATGTACCATGGGCTTTGCTACTATAGTTGGATCTTATGATGTTCTTCCCCCTCTACCTTCTTGTAATGCTTTGAGTTTCCCCTTTGGAGTTATCTTATCGGATTGAGTCTTTGAGAACACTTGATGTATGTCTTGCACGTGTCTATCTGCTGTGATCAACTTGCGGGCTTGTGACAATTGGGAACCTATGCATATGGGTTGGCACACGTGGATTCATGTGAGTACTTGATGTATGTTTTGGTGATCAACTGGCGGGTTCGTAACATTGGGAACCTATGCACAGGGGTTGGCACACATTTTGAATCTCTGGTAGAAACTTTGGGGTACTCTTTGAAGTTCTATGTGTTGGTTGAATAGATGATTCTGAGATTATGTGATGCATATCGTATAATCATGCCCACGGATACTTGAGGTGACAATGGAGTATCTAGGTGACATTAGGGTCTTGGTTGATATGTATCTTAAGGTGTTATTCTAGTACGAACTCTATGATGGATCGAACGGAAAGAATAGCTTCATGTTATTTTACTACGGAATCTTGAATAGATCTATCGGAAAGAATAACTTTGTGGTGGTTTCGTACCCGACAATAATCTCTTCGTTTGTTCCCCTCTATTAGTGACTTTGGAGTGACTCTTTGTTGCATGTTGAGGGCTAGTTATATGATCCAATAATGTTATCATTGTTGAGAGAACTTCACTAGTGAAAGTATGAACCCTAGGCCTTGTTTCCACGCATTGCAATACCGTTCGTGCTCACTTTTGTTACTAGTTACCTTGCTGTTTTTGTAATTTCAGATTACAAAAACCTATATCTACCATCCATATTGCACTTGTATCACCATCTCTTCGCTGAACTAGTGCACCTATACAACTTACCATTGTATTAGGTGTGTTGGGGACACAAGAGACTCTTTGTTATTTGGTTGCAGGGTTGCTTGAGAGAGACCATCTTCATCCTACGCCTCCTGCGGATTGATAAACCTTAGGTCACCCACTTAAGGGAACATTGCTAGTGTCCTACAACCCTCTGCACTTGGAGGCCCAACAACGTCTACAAGGAGAAGATTGCGTAGTAGACATCAGTATGTGACTCCTCCATTGGTCCAATTACTTTTTACTTTAGTGCGTTATTCATTGCGTATTTTTGCTGCCTTGGTGACCCTGTTCTTGAGCTTTGCATGCTAATTTTAGCTGGTCCCAGGTACTTTTGATGCGTGATATGGCCTTTAGTTGCTACGAGTTTCGTTAGGCCTTGTTCACTTTTCCTTAGAGTCACTAAAAATTTCAGAAATTTACAGAGATAGAAAAAGGAAAAGATGAGGATGTTCTTAAGAGGCTCTTCAAGCTGTGACCACAAGGATGATGGGAATGAGAGGAAGAAACCCAAGTATCCGGTCCCCCGAGCTGCAGAAGTTCGAGCGTGCGAGTGGCCAAGCGATGTGTTCTTACGCGCCGCCGGAGTTTATGAGGACTTTTACTACTTGGTGGAGAACGCAAACCTTACCGCCTTCATTGAAGATAAGTGTCCGCAATACCTCCTCCTCACTAATATTTTTGTGCAAAGCTTTAACTTCTATCCAAGGAAGAATCCTCCTATGGTTGAGTTCAAATTATATGATATCCCCGAGCGCATTTCACTTCAGGATTTTTGCAATGTTTGCAAATTACCTTATGTTGGGGATATTCATGAACCTCGTCCACGGGACTTGGAGGCTTTCATCGATACTATTGATGTAGGAGAAGAGATAGGAGTGTCTTGCGCTAAAGCGGCTAGCATACATTTTCGCGTGCTTTGGTATTTCTCATTATTCGTGGGAAAATATTTGATTGGCCGTCGGAAAGCTGGATCCCTTAGCTCTCCAGATCTTGCGGTTTCGCGCGAAGCCCTTTATAATGATAAAACGTATAGCTTGGGCGCTATAGTAGCTCAATGGTTGAACACGAACCGGTCTAAAGGCGTTGTCGATGGAGGTATCTATGCTACCCATCTTGCTAGAAATTTTGAGATACCTATTATTCTGGACGAGGAAGAAGAGATTCTTCTTCCCGACAGATATTTAGATTATGATAGCATGGTTCGCCATGACTTTCTTGATAGAGATATAAATAGAAGGATGATTTATAACCTGGTATTTAGTCAGGGTACTCGTGAGACTATTACTTTGCTTGCTCCTTATTTGTTCAATCTTCATCTAGGCAGGTACATTATTATGCCCTCGGACATCTACGCATATTGGGGCATAGCCCGACCACAGACGCCCGTGCCCGAGCTACCACTCCAGTACCAGACGCCAGTTTATCAGTGGGAGCCAGAGGAGCTCACATAGCAGTGGCACCCTCAGTCCACTCCGGAGTACCCCGCAGACGGTTATTTCCCTCCTTGGGAGTATACCAACTTAGGCCAAAAGCCTAAGATTGGGGGAGTACGTATTTCTCACCGACTTTATATTCTTGCTTACACTTTCACTTTGTTAGTCGGTGTTCACACTTTGCCAGTGTATCATCCATGCTAGTTTATTTCTTTTTCTCGCTTTCTTCTCGTGTGTTTGTCTAGTTTGAGAAAACCCAAAAAGATTTTCTGTTCTTCTTTTGCTTGTTGGAAGCTTTCCCGTGTAAATAGTTTTCTTTATCTTTGGGTCAAGGTAGAAGACCATGCTTACAATGTTTAGTGGCTCTCGCATGCATATCTGTTTATCTGTCAAAGAGCCATATTACTTTGTCTTCTCCTTTGTGTTTGCCTGCAGATTCCAGCTTAGTCCATTGCACGAGCACTCTTATTATTGGTCACATCATTCGCTCATGCAAGTGAAAGGCAATAATGACGATATATGATGAAGTGACTGAGCCTGGAAAAGCTGGTATGAACTCGATTTATTTTGTTTTTGTAATTATGACTAGCTCTTCCTTCCAGATTTAGCTTTGTTGTGAGAGAAACATGTTTGCAATGACAACTTAGAGATCATAGTTTCTTATGCCATGCTTAATTAGCTAGGAGCTTATAATGGTTTGTCTTGGATGCCAACATAAATTTTGAGATGACTATGATGTAGTATGATAGAATGTTATCCTCCTTTGATTGATTCAAGTGGCTTCACTTGGAGCATGTTTACGCATGTAGTTGAAACAAAATCAACATAGCCTCTATGATATTCATGTTCATGGTGATTTGTATCCTACTCATGCTTGCACTCAATGTTGGTTAATCTCAATGCATTTTGATGACTGTTGTCGCTCTCTAGTTGGTCGCTTCCCAGTCTATTGCTAGCCTTCACTTGTACTAAGCGGGAATACTGCTTGTGCATCCACTTCCATAAACCCAAAGTTGTTCCATATGAGTCCATCATACCTACCTATATGCGGTATCTACCTGTCGTTCCAAGTAAATTTGCATGTGCCACTCTCTAAATCTTCAAGAAATAATCTGTTTTACATGCCCGAACCACTCATGTGGTGACAGGGGGCTATCAGTATCTTCCATGCTAGGCGTGTTATCCTCGATATGTGTTTATTCACTATCACTCATGAGAAAGGGGCCGGTAATTGGAATGCCTAGTTCCATGCTCAAATCGAAAAGATAATTGCAAACAAAACTTCCCCTGGATTGATGTTGGTATGGACGGCACCCGAGTATTCGGCTAGTCGTGGAGTGTGATTGATCGGTGGTGGGGGAGTCAAAACTTTACTTTTCTGTTTGGGAACCTCCTATAGAATGTGTACCATGGAATATGGTGAAAACTCTTGGTCATTGCATTGACAATGAAAGCATGCCACCCAAAATTATTATCTCTGTTTTCAAAGCTTGAGCTCTGGCACCTCTTCAAATCAATGCTTCCCTCTGCGAAGGGCCTATCTATTTATGTTTCTTATGAGTCATCCTCTTCTTATAAAAGCACCAATTAGAGAGCACCTCTGTCATTTTTATGCTATGCTTTTGACAGATATTGAGTATGACTATGACTGCATCTTCTTTGCCATGAATTACAATGTTTAGTCAGCCCTTGGTCTTTGAAGGTGCTCTGCATTTATGTTTTGCGGTCTCACAAAGAGCTAGCGAGATACCATCTGTTCGTAGTGCTTCATGATTGTCTTGATGGAAGTGTTGATGTTTGAAACTTATTATTATTGCTCTCTAGTTGATTATGCCTTTGATATGAGTTTACCGTGAGACCTAGATGTCATTTGCTTATGTGGTTTGCTTATGATCTTGCTGAAATTCTGGATGTGAGTTAGACATAGTTGCAACAACAAGATCAAACAGAGTTCGTAAAAGTTTTTCTTTTATCTTTTTCAATTTTTCAACTCAATTGCTTGAGGACAAGCAAGGTTTTAAGCTTGGGGGGGGGGGGGTTGATACGTCTCCATCGTATCTACTTTTCCAAACTCTTTTGCCCTTGTTTTGGACTCTAATTTGGATGATTTGAATGGAACTAACCCGGACTAACGCTGTTTTCAGCAGAATTGTCATGGTGTTGTTTTTGCACAGAAATGAAAGTTCTCGGAATGACCTGGAAATTTACGGAGATTTTTTGTGGAATATATAAAAAATACTGGCGTAAGAATCAACCGAGGAAGGTGAGCATGGAGCCCACAAGCCCACGAGGCGCGGCCACCCTGGCCGCGCCTGGTAGGCTTGTGGGGCCCACGTTGCTCCATCGCCTCCAATTCCAGCTCTATTTAGTCCCTTTCGTCCGGAAAAAAATCAAGGAGAAGAGTTCATCGCGTTTTACGAAACGGAGGTGCCGCCACCTCCTGTTCTTCCTCTAGAGGGCAGATCTGGAGTCCGTTCTGGGCTCCGGAGAGGGGAGATCGTCGCCATCGTCATCACCAACCTTCCTTCATTGCCAATTCCATGATGCTCTTCACCGTTCGTGAGTAATCTCATCGTAGGCTTGCTGGACGGTGATGGGTTGGATGAGATCTATCATGTAATCGAGTTAGTTTTGACGGGGATTGATCCCTAGTATCCACTATGTTCTGAGATTGATGTTGCTACTACTTTGCCATGCTTAATGCTTGTCACTAGGGCCCGAGTGCCATGATTTTAGATCTGAACCTATTATGTTGTCGCCAATATATCTGTGTTCTTGATCCTATCTTGCAAGTTGTAGTCACCTACTATGTGTTATGACCCGGCAACCCCGGAGTGACAATAGCCAGAACCACCCCCGGAGATGACCATAGTATGAGGAGTTCATGTATTCACGAAGTGTTAATGCGTTGGTCCGGTTCTTTATTAAAAGGAGAACCTTAATATCCCGTAGTTTCCATTAAGACCCCGCTGCCACGGGAGGGATGGAGAATAGATGTCATGCAAGTTCTTTTCCCTAAGCACGTATGACTACATACGGAATACATGCCTACATTACATTGACGAACTGGAGCTAGTTACATATCTCTCCGTGTTATAACTGTTGCATGATGAATAACATCCGGCATAATCATCCATCACCGATCCAATGCCTACGAGTTTTTCTACTCGTCCTCGCTACGTTACTTTGTCGCCATTGCTGTTACTGTTGCTACTGTTACACTGCTCCTACTGCTGTCACTTTGCTGCTACTGGTTACCGTTGCTACTGTTGCTATCGCACTACCTTGCTACTAATACTTTGCTGCAGATACTAGGTCTTTCAGGTGTGGTTGAATTGACAACTTAACTGCTAATACTTGAGAATATTCTTTGGCTTCCCCTTGTGGCGAATCAACAAATTTGGGTTGAATACTCTACCCTCGAAAACTGTTGCGATCAAGTACAAATTTGGGTTGAATACTCTACCCCTCAATACTTGTGGGTTATCAACTACCATCAAGTAGTCCTTCCAAAGTCTACACTTTGTCTTCATACATGGATCCTCTCTCGGATTTTATGGCCTCCAGCCATTTGTCGGAATCCGGGCCCACCATCGCTTCTCTATAGCTCGTAGGTTCATTGTTGTTCAACAACATGACCTCCAAGACAGGGTTACCGTACCACTTTGTAATAGTACGTGACTTTTGTCGACCTACGAGGTTTGTAGTAACTTGATCTGAAGCTCAATGATCACCATCATCAGTTTCCTCTTCAATTGGTGTAGGCACCACGGTAACATCTTCCTACGCCCTACTACACACTGGTTGAAGTGACGGTTCACTAACCTCATCAAGTTCCACCACCCTGCCAGTCAATTCTTTCGAGAGAAAGTTTTCCTCGAGAAAGGACCCGTCTCTAGAAACAAGCACTTTGCTTCCAGATATGAGATAGGAGATGTATCCAATTGTTTTGGATATCCTATGAACATGCATTTATCCTCTTTGGGTTTGAGCTTATGAGACTGAAACCTTTTCACATAAGCGTCGCAGCCCCAAACTTTCAAGAAACGATAGCTTAGGTTTCTCCAAACCATAGTCTATACCGTGTCATCCCAACGGAAATACACGGTGCCCTATTTAAAGTGAATGCGGTTGTCTCTAATGCATAACCCATAAACGATAATGGTAATTCGACAAGAGACATCATAGTATGCACCATATCAAATAGGGTGTGGCTATGACGTTCGGACACACCATCACACCATGGTGTTCTAGGTGGCATGAATTGCGAAACTATTTCCACATTGTTTTAACTGTGTACCAAAACTCGCGACTCGGATATTCATCTCTATGATCATATCATAGACACTTTATCCTCTTGTCTCTGAAATAGCTTTGAAATTTTCAACATTTCAAACTTGTGATTCATCAAGTAAATACTCATGTATCTACTCAAGTCATCAGTGAAGTAAGAACATAACGATATCAACTGCGTGCCTCAGCAATGTATCACTCCCAACAAGTTTCTCTCTTGTTCCATGTGGTATGTTTTGCATGTCTCAAGTGATTCAAAATCAAGCGAGTCCAAACGATCCATCTGCATGGAGTTTCTTCATGCGTTAATAGCAGCAGGTATGGTTTGCATGTCTCAAACGTTTCAAAAACGAGTGAGTACGAAAATCCATCAGAATGTAGCTTCTTCATGTATTTTATACCGTCATGACTCAAGCGGTAGTGCCACAAGTATGTGGTACTATCATTATTACTTTGTATCTTTTGGCACCAATATTATGAACATGTGTTATACTACGATCGAGATTCAATAAACCATTGAAGGTAACTATTCAAGCAAATAGAACAACCATTGTTCTCTTTAAATGAATTATCGTATTGCAATAAACACGATCCAATCATGTTCATGCTCAACGCAAACACCAAATAACAATTATTTAGGTTTAACACCAATCCCGATGGTAGAGGGAGCGTGCGATGTTTGATCACATCAACCTTGGAAATACTTCCAACACTTATCGTCACCTTGCCTTTAGCTAGTCTCCGTTTATTCCATAGCTTTTACTTCGAGTTACTAATCACTTAGCAATCGAACCGGTATCTAATACCTTCGTGCTACTAGGAGTACTAGTAAAGTATCAAATATACATCTGTCGACTTTGCCAGCCTTCTTACCTACCATGTATCTAGGGTAGCTCTGCCTCAGTGACCGTTCCCCTCATAACAGAAGCACTTAGTCTCGGTTTTGGGTTTAATCTTGGATTTCTTCATTAGAAGAGCAACTGGTTTGCTGTTTCATGAAGTATCCCTTCTAGCCCTTGTCCTTTTTGAAACTAGTGGTTTTACTAACCATCAACAATTGATTCTTCTTCTTGATTTCTACTTTCGCAGTGTCAAACATTGCGAATCACTCAAGGATCATCATATCTATCCTTGATATGTTATAGTTCATCACGAAGCTCTAACAGCTTAGTGGTAGTGTCTTTGGAGAACCATCACTATCTCATTTGGTAGATTAACTCCCAATTGATTCAAGCGATTGTTGTACTCAGACAATCTGAGAACATGCTCAATGATTTGAGCTTTTCTCCTTTACTTTGTAGACAAAGAATCTTGTCGGAGGTCTCATTCCTCTGAACAAGGACACGAGCATGAAATCTCAATTTCATCTCTTAGAAGATCTCTTACGTTCCGTGACGTTTCAAAACGTCTTCGGCCCCTTGCTTCTAAGCCATTAAGTATTACGCACTGAACTATCACGTAGTCATCAAAAACGTGTATGTCATATGTTCGCAATATCCACACACTACGCTCGAGGTGCAGCACACCGAGTGGTGCATTAAGGACATAAGCCTTCTACGCAGCAATGAGGACAATCCTCAGTTTTACGGACTCAATCCGCAAAGTTGCTACTATCAACTTTCAACTAAATTTTCTCTAGGAACATATAAAAACACGAGAGCTATAGCGCAAGCTACATAGTAATTCACAAAGACCATTAGACTATGTTCATGATAATTAGTTCAATTAATCATATTACTTAAGAACTCCGAGTCAAAAAGTACATATCTCTAGTCATTTGCGTGGTACATGATCCGAATCCACTAACTCAAGTCCGATCATCACGTGAGTTGAGAATAATTTTAGTGGTAAGCATCTCTATGCTAATCATATCAACTATACGATTCATGATCGACCTTTCGGTCGCATGTGTTCCGAGGCCATGTGTGCACATGCTAGGCTCGTCAAGCTTAACACGAGTGTTCCGCGTGTGCAATTGTTTTGCACCCGTTGTATGTGAACATTGAGTCTGTCACACCCGATAATCACGTGGTGTCTCGGAACGACGAATTGTTGCAACGGTGCATAGTCGGGGGGGGGGACACAATTTCGTCTTGAAATTTTAGTGAGAGATCACCTCATAATGCTATCGTCGTTTTAAGCAAAATAAGGTGCATAAAAGGATTAACATCACATGCAATTCATAAGTGACATGATATGGCCATCATCTTGTGCTTCTTGATCTCCATCAGCAAAGCGCCGGCACGATCTACTTGTCACCGGTGCCACACCATGATCTCCATCAACGTGTCGCCATCGGGGTTGTCGTGCTACTTATGCTATTACTACTAAAGCTACGTCCTAGCAATATAGTAAACACATCTACAAACACAAACATTAGTTCAAAGACAACCTTATGGATCCTGCCGGTTGCCGTACCATCGACGTGCAAGTCGATATTAACTATTACAACATGATCATCTCATACATCCAATATATCACATCATGTCATTGGCCATATCATATCACAAGCATACCCTGCAAAAACAAGTCAGCGTCCTCTAATTTGTTGTTGCATGTTTTACGTGGCTGCTATGGGTATCTAGTATGATCGCATCTTACTTACACAAAAACCACAATGGAGATGTGCAAAATTACTATTTAACCTCTCCAAGGACCGCCTCGGTCAAAACCAATTCAACTAAAGTTGAAGAAACCGACACCCGCGAGTCATCTTTATGCAACGAGGTTGCATGTCAATCGATGAAACCAGTCTTCCGTAAGCATACGAATAATGTCGGTCCGGGCCGCTTCAATCCAACAATACTGCTGAATCGATAAAAGACTAAGGAGGGCAGCAAATCGAACATCACCGTCCACAAAACCCTTTGTGTTCTACTCGAGATAACATCTATGCATGAACCTAGCTCAGGATGCCACTGTTGGGGAACGTTGCATGAGAAACAAAATATTTCCTACGCACACGAAGACCTATCATGGTGATGTCCATCTACGAGAGGAGATTTGGATCTACGTACCCTTGTAGATCGCACAACAAGAAGTGTTAAGAAACGCGGTTGATGTAGTGGAATGTCCTCACGTCCCTCGATCCGCCCCGCGAACCGTCCCACGAGCCGTCTCGCGATCCGTCCCACGATCCGTTCCGATCTAGTGCCGAACGGACGTCACCTCCGCGTTCAGCACACGTACAGCTCGACGATGATCTCGGCCTTCTTGATTCAGCAAGCAAGATGGAGAAGTATATGAGTTCTCCGGCAGCGTGACGGTGGTCCGGTGGTGGTGAAGGATCTACTCCTGCAGGGCTGCGCCCGAGCTCCGCAGAAATACGATCTAGAGGCAAAACTATGGTGTCTAGATCTGAGTTTCACGTGGCAAAAGTTGTCTCAAATCAGCCCTAAATCACCACTATATATAGGAGGGAGGGGGAGGAGGCTTGCCTTGAGGACAAAGTCCCCAACGGTGCACTGTCTAGGAAGGGAGTAGGATTCCTACTCCAATCCTACTCAAAATAGGATTAGAAAGTGGAATCCTTCTATTCCTTCCCACCTCCCCTTTTTTCTTTCTTTGTTTTCTTCCTATGGTGCCAAGGCCCTCTTGGTCTGTCCCACCAGTCCACTAAGGGATGGTGCACCACCACTAGGACCATTGGGCTTCCCCTGGGTGGGTTGCCCCCTCTCGGTGAACTTCCGGAACCCATTCGTCACTCCCGTTACACTCCCGGTAATGCCCGAAAACCTTCCGGTAACCAAATGAAGTAATCCTATATATCAATCTTTGTCTCCGAACCATTCTGGAAACCCTCGTGACGTTTGTGATCTCATCTGGGACTCCGAACAACATTCGATAACCACACATATAACTCAACTATACTAAAACATCGTGGAACCTTAAGTGTGCAGATCCTGCTGGTTCGAGAACTATGTAGACATGCCCCGAGGTACTCCTTGGTCAATATCCAATAGCGGGACCTGGATGCCCATATTGGATCCTACATATTCTCCGAAGATCTTATCGGTTGATCCTCAGTGTCAAGGATTCATATAATCCCGTATGCCATTCCCTTTGTCTTTCGGTATGTTACTTGCATGAGATTCGATCGTTGGTATCCGCATACCTATTTCAATCTCGTTACCGACAAGTCTCTTTACTCGTTCTCTAATACAAGATCCCGTGACTTACACTTAGTCACATTGATTGCAAGGCTTGTGTGTGATGTAGTGGGCCCCGAGATACCTCTCCGTCACACGGAGTGACAAATCCCAGTCTTAATCCATACTAACTCAACGGACACCTTCGCAGATACCTGTAGAGCACCTTTATAGTCACCCAGTTTCGTTGTGACATTTGATGCACACAAGGCATTCCTTTGGTTCCAGTGAGTTATATGATATCATGGTCATAGGAACAAATACTTGACACGCAGAAAACAATAGTAATAAAACGACACGATCAATATGCTATGTTCATAGTTTGGGTCTAGTCCATCAGATGATTCTCCTAATGATGTGATCACGTTATCTAGTGACAACAATTGTCTATGGTTTAGGAAACCTTGACCATCTTTGATCAACGAGCTAGTCAACGAGAGGCTTACTAGGGACAGTGTTTTGTCTATGTATCCACACATGTATTTGAGTTTCCAATCAATACAATTATAGCATGGATAGTAAACGATTATTTATGAACAAGCAAATATAATAATAACTAATTTATTATTGCCTCTAGGGCATATTTCCAACATAAACAACACGTACTAAAGATGTCCCTGTAAAAAAACCTTCGTCCAGCCCGAGCTCGAGCTCATCCTCTCTATTTTCTCCTCTGTGTTTTACCCATAGCTCGAGATCTCATCCTCGATTTTTGCCAACATTTGTCAAGATTTGAGTCACCCCATCTATCCAAGGGTTGTAAAAGGTTAGCAACTTCATGCTTTCTCCTCTCATTGCTAATTTAGGTTGTTTCATGCTTTATAAGTATAGTGATCAGTTGTGGGTTTTAGTTTGGGAGTATTTATGTGGGTGTTTATTTGAATAATATGCAATTTGAGGTCAAATTAACTTCTTAGTTTGCATATGTGTAGGTATGGTTTACTTACTGCCTTCCCATCCCCATCCTCATTGCCGTTGATCGCCTACATCGGTCTGTCGCTGGCACCACCTTTGTGAGGCTCTTATTCTTATCCTTTTTGTGAAAAAAAATCTTATTTGTATTATTTAGATAGTTTCTTGTATAATTTTCTTACTTGTATCATTTTTTGTTATACGTAGTGCCATGGTTTTGATATCCGTCCCCGTCGGCCCTCGTCCGGTTTATGATTCGGATGTGGTATAGTATCTTTTATAACTATTTGTTGAATTTCATGTTTATGACAATTATGCCCATCAAGTTGACATAGATATTTTTGTTAAGGAGGTATGTGAACTAGAAATTGCAACCGACCCTCTTATCGAGAAGTTAAACTTAGTTGAAAAATAAAATGAGTACTTGAAATTAAAATTGAAAATAATTGAAGAAGAGACGATGAAATTGGAGTTGTATGTTGCCGATGTCATCGATAATCACAAGATCAAGATGGATGCAATGTGCTTGAAGATTAGAAAGATTAGAAAATATGCCGTTAATAAAGAGGCTTGGTATCATTATGTTGTTGGATCAATTATTACCTTAGTTGCGATTTTGATCGCATTTGTTGTAGCATTTAAATGCTTTAGCTAGATATTTGTATGTTGTTTTATGAGAATAAGTGTGTATAACTTTATGTATGAACTTGTATTTATTTGGACTTTTTTTGTGTTGTGTAATGAAGATGAGCCGGCAACGGATGTATGATGATTGACGCTCTCCCTAGTTCATTAATGGCGTGCATAGCTTTATGCGTGCGGCTGAGGAAAACAAGAGGGATGGTTCTATGTGTTGTCCATGTGGAGTCTCTAAGAATGATAGGAATTACTCTAGCCGAAAAGTCCTTCACGTCCACCTGTTTACGTCTGGTTTCATGTCCGGCTATAACTGTTGGTCCAAGCACGAAGAAAGAGGGGTTCTAATGGAATAGAATGAAGAAGAACACGATGATGATAACTACCCTAGGTTCCCTGAATACGATGGTACTACAATGGGGGAAGAAGCTAAAGAAGAGGCATCAAATAAGCCTGCTGATGATCTTGGTCGGGCCATTGTTGATGCAAATAGAAACTACGCAAGTGAAAAGGAGAAGTTGAAGTTGCAGCACATGTTACAGGATCACAAAAAAATGTTATATCCAAATTACGAAGATGACAAGAAAAAACTAGGTAACACATTGGAATTGTTGCAATGGAAGGTAGAGAATGGTGTATCCGACAAGGGATTTGAAAAGTTGCTGAAAATGTTAAAGAAGATGCTTCCAAAGGACAATGAATTGCCACACAGTACATACGAAGCAAAGAAGTTTGTTTGCCCTCTAGGATTAGAGGTGCGGAAGATACATGCATGCCCTAATGACTGCATCCTCTACCGGAGTGAGAAGTATGATAATTTGAATGCATGCCTGATATGCGGTGCTTTGCGCTATAGATCTACCACGATGACCCTGGTGATGTTGAGGCGAGCGCTCTAGGAATAGGATCCTACAAAGGTGATGTGGTATGCTCCTATAATACCACGGTTGAAATGTTTGTTCCACAACAAAGAGCATGGCTAGTTATTGTGATGGCACAAAGAAGACGGTAAGAAAGACGGAAAGTTGAGAGTACCCACTGATGGGTCATAGTGGAGAAAAATCGAGAAAAAGTGGCCGGAGTTTGCAGATGACGCAAGAAACGGTTTGTTTGGTATAAGTGCAGATGACATTAATCCTTTTGGGGAGCAGAGCATAAATCATAGCACCCGGCGTGTGACTCTATGTATCTATAACCTTCCTCCTTGGTTGTGCATGAAGTGGAGGTTCATTATTTTGACAGTGCTCATCCAAAGCCCTAAGCAACCCGGCAACAACATTGATGTGTACCTAAGGCCATTAGTTGAAGAACTTTAATAGATGTGGGAGATAAAAGGTCTACGTGTGTGGGATGAGCACAACCCGAAGGAATTTGACCTACGAGCGTTGCTGTTTGTAACCATCAATGATTGGACTAATCTTAGTAACCTTTCAGGACAGATAAACACGGGATACAATGCATGCACTCACTGTTTAGATGAGACCTAAAGTATATATTTGGATAAGTGTAAGAAGATTGTGTACCTGGGACATCGTCAACTTCTTACAATCAAGCATCTTATATTTTATATGGTCAAGGATTTAATAGTAATCTTTGGAAAGGGTCCTAGCACACAATCTATTCTGAATGACGTTGATGGACACGCACGCATGTGGAAGAAGAAATATATATTTTGGGAGCTACCCTATTGGAAAGTCCAAGAGGTCCGCTCTGCAATCGACGTGATGCACGTGATGAAGACTCTTTGCGTGAACCTGCTAGGATTCTTGGGTGTGTATGGGAAGACAAAATATACACTGGAGGCATGGGAGGACCACCAACATATGCACAAAAAAGACGACATGCATCAAGGTTCTCCCAGCTACGCTCTTAGCAAAGAAGAGAAGGAAATCTTCTTTGAATGTGTGCTCAGTATGAAGGTCCCGCGTGGATTCTCATCGAATATAAATGGAATAATAAATATGGTAGAGAAAAATTCCAAAACCTAAATTCTCATGACTGCGACGTGATTATGACGCAATTGCTTCTCGTTGCATTGAGGGGGCTCCTACCACAAAATGTTCAATTAGCCATTGTGAAGCTATGTGCATTTGTAATTGCAATTTCACAGAAGGTAATCGATCAAGAAATCCTACCAAGGTTACAGAATGATTTGGTGCATTGTCTTGTCAGTTTCGAGTTGGTGTTCCCACCATCCTTCTTCAATATCATGATGCACGTCCTAGTTCACCTAGTCGAAGAGATTGCCATTATGCATACTGTATTTCTACACAATATGTTCCCCTTTGAGAGGTTCATGGGAGTCTTGAAGAAATATATTCATAATCATGCTAGGCCATAAGGAAGCATCTCCAAGGTCCATGAAACAGAGGAGGTTATTGAGTTTTGTGTTGACTTTATTCCTGACCTTAAACCGATTGGTGTTCCTGAATCGCGACATGAGGGGAGACTGAGTGGAAAAGGCACGCTAGGAAAGGATTGAGTAATATGTAGGGATATGCATTCTTGGGCACAAGTACACTACACATTCTATAAAATTCCACCTTGGTGACTCCATATATCGAAGAACACATGCATATTGTACGATCCAAGAACCCGGAGGAGTCTCACATCTGTATTAAACATTGTCGGTGTTTACTCACAAAATAAGCCATGGGTAGGCTAAAGATGGTGGGAACCGAAGTGACACCGGAGCGCGCTGGGGACGAGGATGGTACAAGCATGGAACACACGATGTACCCAGGTTCAGGGCTCTCCGTAGAGATAACACCCCTAATCCTGCCGGAGTGTATAAGGTATCAATGAGGCTACAATGTGCTCCTTGAGCAGTTCTATGGAGGAGGAACAAGGAGCAGTTGCCTCGCGTCTACCTCTCCTGTATGGTGTGTGTGTGTGTTGAGTGACCGACCCTCTGCATGGAGGGGGGCCGGGAGGTTTTATAGACGAACCCACCGACCTACAATAAGGATAAACGTACAGAAGTGGGACCCGGCTGGCAGCCTCGCCGGCTGGCCAGGGGGCCCACGAGGGTATTGTCTTGTCGCTGGAGGGGCCCGCCGGCTGAGAGGTCCCGTCTGGCTGCGGGACCCACCGGCTAGCAGTGAGGCTCTCGCATAAGGTTGACGTAGGACACGTGTAGTACGTCCGGCGTCGTCTTGTGAGATTCGTCATGGGCCGCCAGTACGGCCGTCTCCACTGTTCCCACGCCGAATCCAGTAATGGAGTGGGAGTTTGACGAGCCGACACTGTGTAGGATGATGGATTGGAGCCGGAGTAGGTCAGCAGCATGGCCGCCGACGCGGTACCTGCTGTGCACCCCAATCCAGTACCTTGGCTGACGCGTAGCTACCTTTAACCGTAGGGTCTCGTCATGACCTACGGTCTGATGTGACTTGAGCTCCCTAGCCGACTAGTCGCTTAACTAGCCGGCCTGGGCAGGGCCGCCTCGCCTCTAGCCGGCCGCCTTGGCCTAGACGGTCAGAGGGAAGTAGTCGTCTCGCCTCTAGCCGACAGGAGCTTCTTGGCCAGCCAGAGAGAATTGGCCGTCTCGCCCCCAGTCGGCACGTGCTTCCTAGCCGGCCAGGGGGACTTGGGCTTTGTAGAATTATTCATGATGTTCCTTCATGGTAGAAGCAAAGGAGTAGGCTCGATGAGCCTACCCCGGGGTTATCCCCCCGACAGTAGTCCCTGAAGTAGGGGAGGCCCGCCGCCTTGGAGCGGGTAGCCTCGCCGGCTTGAGTTGTTTGCCGTTGATTTTCCTTCGCCGCCTGCGATAGGAGATGCCGGCTCGGAAGCCGGCTGGCTTCCAAGAGACGCCTTGGCTTCATCGCAAGTCACACAAATTGCGCCACGTGCCAGGCCCCGGCCTGACGTGATGATGGTTTGCTCAAATGACGGGACTGGGCGTGAGCCTTGGGTCCCGCCACGACACCCCCTCGGCCCCCGCGCAGAGGATCCTGTGCTGATTTACTCCGCGACGGTTGGGTTTTGGGAAACATTAATGTCCCCATAATAATCGGGGGAGGTGGGCCCTGTGCACACCGGATCCCCTCCCCACGATCCATCGTGGGGTTTAAATGGGGTGCGGGGGTACCGAGGAGGCCATTCGCCCCCTTCTCGCCCCGCACTTGCGCCCTCCCCTTCTCTAAGCCCAGAGAAAGAGAGAGCTTCGCTTCGTCTTCGCCGCCGCGCAGGCCATCGCCGCCAACCACCAAGCCTCCGCCGCACGCCTTCATGTCGAGCGGCGCCCCCAATAAGGGTAAGCACAACGGTGCTTGGCTTTGCAGCGACATCAGCAACGACCATATCGAGGCGCTCCGCCATTGCCGCCTGCTTCCTCCCGCATCGGTTGTGGCGGCGCGGGTGTCAGGAGCCGAGAACTCCCCGACACCGAGGGCGGGGGAGGTAGTCGTGTTCAAGAACACTTATACCGCAGCTTCGGGCTCCCGGCGAGCAACTTCTTCTCCAACTTCCTCATCTTCCTCGGCTTGCAGCGGCACCATCTGGCGCCTAACGCCATTCTTCAACTTGCTGCCTACATCGTCCTGTGCGAGGGCTTTTTGGGCATCGAGCCCCGCCTCGATCTTTGGCAGAAACTCTTCTTCTTCAAGCAGCAGTCCATAAAGATGGACAAGGCTGAGGCGGAGAAGCTCACGGGCCCCCGTCCGATGACCTCGTGCGGCACGGTGCTGGTGCATCATCGGACGACGTGCGACTTCCCCCAGATGCCGCTCCAAGACTCCTTCAAGCTGTGGCAGAGGGGGTTCTTCTACGTGAAGAACGTCGACCCCTCCCGCGACGGCCTCAACCTTCCGCCCTTCGTCATCGATCCTCCTATGGCGAGGAGGAACTGGAAGGTTTCATATCCGAAGCCAATCGCCGAGGTGGCACAGATATGCGCCTACCTCGAGTCCATGAAAACTCGCGGCCTCCTGGGGCGCGACTTGCTCACCACCATGGCGATCCGCCGAATCCTGCCTCTGTAGAGGCGGCCCCATCTGATCTGTCAGATGGGTGGCCGGCACGATCCTTGTCGGCTCTCCACCAAGAACTTCCAGGCCGGCGCGGTGGCCCGGAACATGAACCTGATCTCCTTCACCAACATGGACGAAGGTGGAGATTGGGAGTGGGGAATGCACCCTTACGACCGAGCCCATCCGTCCCTAGTAGTAAGCGCCTTCCCAGACTTTGTCTTGTTTATTTTTGAACATGCTATTCTTTCTTCTGAGCCGGCTACCGACTCCTTTGCTCAGCTATTCAAGAGCATGTAAGAGCTCAACCCGCCTGCCGCCAACGTGGAAACGTTGGAGTCCTTGGAAATCGAGGATGAGGGGGGGGGGGGTGATCAAGGCGCGAGCCGCCGCCTCCGATGGTTCACAGGAAGCGCTCGAGTCGGGCTCCAAGCCGCCTCGTGAGCACATAAAGCCCTCCATTATTGACTGGACGGATGATGACGAGACGCCGTCTGCTTCATCTGATGCAGCCTTCAAGGAGGATCCAGAGGATCTGGAGGAAGTCACCAGCCCTCCCCTGACGCGGGGCCGTCGCAGGGCTGGCGAGACGGCTGCGCCTGGCGAGATGGCCAAGAACAAGGGTATGGGGGCGGCTACATCCAAGCCGACCCCCAAGCGTGCCGCAACGGGGCCTCCTGCCGGAGGACACGGAGGCGGCGCCAAGAAGTACCGCGTCGGCGCTGGCAGGAAGCGAGTGCCCATCGTGGCGGGGTAAGAGTCCTTTGTTATCTCTTTTTGTTTTGTTTATGTGAGGATAGGCTCCTCAAATAATGCTTGACAGGGAGGCAGAAGACGTGGAGGAAGAAACCCTCTTCGCCACCGAGCGAGCCATTAGGCAGCTACTGACGTTGCCAAGAAGGTGCTCGAGGACGAATCCGCCCTTCGATGGCAAGCGGCGGCGAACAAGACGGCCGCGGGCCAACCCAAGCCCAGCCGGGCTGAGAAGCCCAAGGAGAAACGCTCGAAGGCCAAGCATGACCCCTCCAAGCGAACGCTCGTGGAGGAGCCAGCTAGCGAGGCGGCTCCGAGGCGCACTCAAGGAGTCGAGGCGGCCAAGTCTCCCAAGCCGACCGCCTCCACACCTGCACACCTCGAGGTGATCCGTGACATGCCGGAAGCTGATGTAGACGGCGTGCCAGAGTTGACCATGGAGGCGCCGGAGGTGACCATGGATACGCCGGAGACGGTAGATCCACCCCCAGCTACAGAGACGACGTCGGCTAGAACATCCCCGGAGTCGGCCACAAACCAGCTGTCGTGGTTTTGTCACGGCAGATGTCCTCGTGAAAGGACTTAGTACTGGAGCCATCACACCTTGGTGGCGACTCAAAGGGGTTAAACGGGAGGAACACGGCGATTTACCCAGGTTCGGCCCCTCGAGAGGAGGTAATAGCCTACTTCCTGCTTTGTGTGTATTGATGTGGATTCGATTACAAGGGAGGCGTAACTCGCCTAACCTAGCACTCGATGATTGTCTAACCTCTCTCTCCTCCTTAAGACTCTCCTTTATATATAGGTCGAGGCCTTAGGGTTTACAAGAGTCCCTTCCTCCTTACAAATCGTGACCATTGTAGTCTCTAAGTCGCCGTCCTTCAAAACCCGGTGACCTTCCAGAAATCATAACCGTCCCGCGGACTTGAACCGCCCAGGCTGAAGCCCAAGTAACCTAAAGGATGAATCGCCTTACCGGTAACCCGGCCCATCTTGGGCGGGTCACTTAATAAGTAATATCCCCAACATTAGGCCCCAGATTGACTTGAACTTTCACGCCAATGCTTCCGCTCAGTTGAAGGCGATTCACTCCTTCGTCTTTCTCCATACGTCAGAAATTGTAACTCGCCATCTGGCACCGAAAAAATCTTTGAGTCGCCAAACCATTTCCTGTTGGCATCTTCTTATCCCTCGATTCTCGGGAAAATTAACATAATCCCAACGGATCTTTAGTGCATCGTTATCCCAAAATCTTCGGACGTCATCATGGTGAATCTTTTTATTCCCCAACGGTTCCCGCTCACGGTGCCTCGATTCCAGCGCCCGTCCTGATAAATAGACGGAAGGGACAGGGCTGGCGCTTCGCACCTACCAGTCTCGTCAGTCCCCCCCCATTACCACAGCAAAAGGCCTCATCGCTTCCCGAGGGTTCCGCCGCCGGTCGCAACTTCCGTCCTCGTCCGAGGAGCTCCAGCACCGCCCGCAAGCCGTTGCCGTCGTCAAGCTTAGCACCTCGGACGATCCGTCCGCCGCCATTGTCCATCGCATCATCACCGACCACCTCGTTGCTCGCCTCGAACTCCGCTGCCGCCGAAGATCTCTTCGTTCGTCGGGACCCCCGCGCTTCTTCAACAATCTCCGTCACCGCCGGCCTTCTTCGATCGAGAGCATCAGGTTAGGCCTTCATTCACCTTCTTAGGAGTAGGTTCATTCCTTGCTTGTGCTTTCGCCATTGCCGTAGCTTCGAAGCTTTTCGCTCACAGTTATTCATCTCCCTCGAATCGATTAGTCCGAGCACCGATAGGGTAGCCAGTGCCCTGAATAATTTTAATTATCCGCTGTACTCGCGAATTTTTGAACATAATGTCTTCGCCAAACGAGGGGCGTCACTTGATAATAAATTGTTCATGCCCAGTTATATTCGTAGGTTTTCACATCTGTTTGGTAGATCCATTCCTCATTTACTGTTTGCGAAAAGCCGTTTGTAGCCTTCATCCCCCCTTAGTGCTTCGGAACGAATAGATTTTACCATCCGCAGAAACGTAGCCTTTGGGAATAACCCTACTTCCATAAGTCACCATAGCAACCCAACCCGGCCTCTTGGTCTAGCGGGTTAAATGAACCGATTCCATCCCATATAGTAGATGTTCAAGATATGTAATATCATACTTTTACCTACTTGTAGCATGGGCGCCGTCTTCAAGAGTGACTGGCTTCCTACCAAGGTTGATGACGCTGTCTTAGCTAATTATGTGAAAGTGGGCTGTTTGGATCCTCAAGATGTCATTGGATGGCGCACCGGGTTGGGAGAAGATCTCCCTAACCCCAAAGAAGGGGAAATAGTAGTTTTTGTTGAACATTTGGAACGGGGTTTTAAGCCGCCCGGATCGAAATTTCTTAGGGACGCTTTGACCTTCATGAACGTCCGACTCCAGGATCTGGGACCCAATTCCATAAGCAATTTGAGCCAGTTCCAAGTTCTTTGCGAAGTTTATCTGTGGATCGAGCCTTCTGTCCCTCTATTCTGGCATTTTTTTCATCTGAATCGCCAGACGGAATTCCACAATGGCCCCAGTTTGGAACTCGGCAACGTCAACGTCCAGCGCCGCAGGGATAGTCCGTTCCCTTCACTCATCATGCCTAGCCATCCCAAGGGCTGGGGCGAATCTTGGTTTTATTGTCAAGAGACATCCCCTGCTGGTGAGAATAAGCTTCTGGGTTACAGGCCAACCCGCCTTCCGGTCAATTTCAAGCTCCCAGACAAGCTCACCGAGGAAGAAGAGTCGGAGTTCATCCCAATATTATCTGAAGTGAGATCCCTGACGAACAATGGTCTTACCGGGGTTGACCTGATCCGCTGCTGGGTCGAATGGCGGTTCTTCCTCTGAGCTGCCGAGATGGTGTGATGTGTGAGTTTGACGGCACTCTGGATCATCCTCAATGCTACTTTCACACAGCATTAACAGAAAAAGACATTGTTGCCATCATCAAAAAGTTGACCGGCGAGCCTGCAGGAAAGTGCGGCCAAATCGGCCTTAAGCCCTTTTGCAAGATTAACCCGGCGCCCAAGGTAACCAAAACTGACCCGCCCTTGGTTTTTATCCCTTCTGTTTTATTGCCATCATGATTACATAATATATACCTTTCCAGAAAGGCGATAAGTTCTGGTCCAGGAGACCTAAAAAGCAAGCCATGAAAACTGCTAAGCCGCCCTCTAAGAAAGCCAAGGGCAAAGGTAAATCTGCTGCGGCTGAGCCATCTGAAGTCGACGAATCTCAAGTCGGCGATGCACTGTCAGAGGTACAAATCCGTCCTCTTTTCACTCGCCACCTATCACTTTTGACCTTTTATTTATATCTTTCTCTCTCCTTGTAATAGAATGAAGATAACGAAAGCCAAGAAGACTCTGTTGAGGTAATTTCTGTTTCCTCCGATTCATCTCCTTCTCCTCCTAAGCCGGCCCGGCGAATATGTGGGAAAGTCCCCTTCTCACATCCAAATGCTCATTTGGACCCAAATTTCTTACTGAAGAAAACACAGCACGCCTCAAACCGGAAGACACGAAGTCACTCTCGCGATCTGATATCTGGTTTACCAGCAACGAACAAAAGAAAGCCAAGCGAGGTACTTTTATGAGTAACCATTATTCGTGCTTCTTTGGATCATATTTGTAACCCGCCTGTTTTATTGATATATAATTCTTGCAGAATTCTCCTCCCACTTCCGGCGACTCAGTGATGTCAACACTTCCACCGATGATTCGAGTTCCGGGGTAAGTCTCTTGCCTTGACTTTTGAGAATAACGATCTTTTCAATTCCTTAACGTGCTTATTCCCTTTTGTTAGGACACAAGCCAAGAAAAGGAAAACCAGTGGATCAATTCCTGATGCAACTTCAGAACCTCCAAAGAAATCAACTCCGACTCAAGACGATCTGGATCATGCTGAGCCTGCGATTCAAGTGGATCTTCCTGAGTCGCCGAAGGAAACAATGGATGCCTCTAAATCGCCGAACCCATTGATGACAACAGAAGACCCAGATGCTGTAGTTATTACTGGCTCTGGCTTTTCCAAGCCGGCGGCGACAGTTTTGTCCAAACATGTAGCATCCTCCTCTCAGGCCATTCCCGAGTCTGGGCTCTCCAAGGCGAAACTTTTCGACTATGCAAATCTGGAGTTTAAGGAACTCTGTTCTGGCTTTGCAAGTCGCCTGGAGGCGAGCTATGAGATGGAGCAGAATCTGCTAAAGATGTTAAACAACAAACATGAGGTAAACTTTGTTATACTTATACTATTCCCAGTAACCCCCAAGGGCCGGGTCATCAGTAAAAAGATGAGTCGGGTCTTGAAAATTTAGAAAAAACTTCGCGACCAGTAACCCCCAAGGGCTGGGTCATCAATAAAAAAGATGAGCCGGGTCTTGAAAATTTAGAAAAAGCTTCGCGACCAGTAACCCCCAAGGGTCGGGTCATCAATAAAAAAGATGAGCCGGGTCTTGAAAATTTAGAAAAAGCTTCGCGACCAGTAACCCCCAAGGGCCGGGTCGTCAATAAAAAAGATGAGCCGGGTCTTGATTTCTGTATAATTTCTCCTGAAAAAATTATACATTAGCCCCCAAGTGTCAGGGATATTGCTTTGCAGTAATTCTGAGACTTGTCTTTATTTTAAACTTTCAATAGGAAAACCTTGCTCAGACCGAATTGGCGCTGGGCGATTTAAGGAAAAACTTAGCTGAACAACAAGACGCCCGAACTCAGTCGGAAGAGAAGTATAAATTGGCTCTGGCCGAACTGGAAAAACTCAAAGGCGAGTTAGAAAAAACTCAAGCTGACCAAAACGCCGCTTTGAAGAGAGCAGAGAAAGCTGAAGCGAAGCTGGTGACTGTTCAACAGGAGTTATCGGGCTTAAAACGTCATATCTCTAACATGACGCAAGCCATCTTTGGTAAGCCTTACCTAAATCTTCAACCTTATCCCCCCTTTTTTGTACTCAAATTTCTGATGTTAAGTCACTAATTATCATATTCCAGGTCCAAGAGTCGCCAACCTGCAAGAAGACTGTGTGTTGATGCTGAAGGCGATTTATACGCTGACAGAGCAACTGTACACAGGCAGTGTGTTGACCGTCAAAGCTGTGATGGGTGCCAAAGAGCCTATTACTTCCATCAAGAAGGTACTTGGATGTTTGTCCACACTTCCTCCCCAGATTGGCGAGTTAACTCGGTCAGCCGCCCGGGAAGGTGTCCTGACTGCCCTCAGTCGCTGCTTAGCGTATGCCCTGGAGATCAATTTAGAAGAAGTAGCCGCTGGCTTCCCTCAGCTTAAGGACGATGGATCGGAATTTGTTGAAGAGGATTACCAGAAAGTTGTCAAGGATTCTCGGCTGGCTGCAACTCGACTCGCGGCAAGCCTTGATTTAACGAAGTACCAGGCGGCTTATGCCAGTAGGAATAAGAAAGTCAGCCCGCCAACCTTCGTGGTGACCAACCTAATTCCTCGGCGACCCAAGAATCCTTTCGACTGGGAAGCAGACTTGGCATCAATTTTGACCGACGAAGACGACTTTGCTGCTTTGGCCAGGTGCAATTGGGTATTGGGCGATTTACAAATCGAAGTTGGTCAGAGCTCACGCCAGGATTTAGCGAAGTAGACATTCCTGAATTTGGCCTGCGAGCCATGTAATAGTCAGTACTATTTTTTTGATGACATCTCCTGCGAGAAAAAACCCTTATATCGCCTTTTAAGGCGACTTGAAATATTTGGCCCGCCTTTATAATAATCTTCTATAATGCTTAATCCACCAAGGATGAAACAAATCTTAGCACCCTCCTGTCGTAAACTTTGAAAACATCATCTGTGAAAACAAATGAACTACGGGTAGATTCAACAAGTATGTAGAAAGGGGAGAATCATAATAAAAGTAACTTCGTCGGCTCATACGGTCGCGACAGGGGGAGGCGAGTCAGAAAACTCGTGCACCCACCCTAAATGCAAGTTTCGTCGGCTCATACGGTCGCGACAGGGGGAGGCGAGTCAGAAAGCTCGTGCACCCACCCTAAATGCAAGTTTCGTCGGCTCATACGGTCGCGACAGGGGGAGGCGAGTCAGAAAGCTCGTGCACCCACCCTAAATGCATGTTTCGTCGGCTCATACGGTCGCGACAGGGGGAGGCGAGTCAGAAAGCTCGTGCACCCACCCTAAATGCAAGTTTCGTCGGCTCATACGGTCGCGACAGGGGGAGGCGAGTCAGAAAGCTCGTGCACCCACCCTAAATGCAAGTTTCGTCGGCTCATACGGTCGCGACAGGGGGAGGCGAGTCAGAAAGCTCGTGCACCCACCCTAAATGCAGGTTTCATCGGCTCATACGGTCGCGACAGGGGGAGGCGAGTCAGAAAGCTCGTGCACCCACCCTAAATGCAAGTTTCGTTGCCTCATACGGTCGCGACAGGGGGAGGCGAGTGAGAAAGCACGTGCACCCACCCTAAATCCAAGTTTCGTCGGCTCATACGGTTGCGACAGGGGGAGGCGAGTCAGAAAGCTCGTGCACCCACCCTAAATGCAGGTTTCGTTGGCTCATACGGTCGCGACAGGGGGAGGCGAGTCAGAAAGCTCGTGCTCCCACCCTAAATGCAAGTTTCGTCGGCTCATACGGTCGCGACAGGGGGAGGCGAGTCAGAAAGCTCGTGCACCCACCCTAAATGCAAGTTTCGTCGGCTCATACGATCGCGACAGGGGGAGGCGAGTCAGAAAGCTCGTGCACCCACCCTAAATGCAAGTTTCGTCGGCTCATACGGTCGCGACAGGGGGAGGCGAGTCAGAAAGCTCGTGCACCCACCCTAAATGCAAGTTTCGTCGGCTCATACGGTCGCGACAGGGGGAGGCGAGTCAGAAAGCTCGTGCACCCACCCTAAATGCAGGTTTCATCGGCTCATACGGTCGCGACAGGGGGAGGCGAGTCAGAAAGCTCGTGCACCCACCCTAAATGCAAGTTTCGTCGGCTCATACGGTCGCGACAGGGGGAGGCGAGTCAGAAAGCACGTGCACCCACCCTAAATCCAAGTTTCGTCGGCTCATACGGTCGCGACAGGGGGAGGCGAGTCAGAAAGCTCGTGCACCCACCCTAAATGCAGGTTTCGTTGGCTCATACGGTCGCGACAGGGGGAGGCGAGTCAGAAAGCTCGTGCTCCCACCCTAAATGCAAGTTTCGTCGGCTCATACGGTCGCGACAGGGGGAGGCGAGTCAGAAAGCTCGTGCACCCACCCTAAATGCAGGTTTCATCGGCTCATACGGTCGCGACAGGGGGAGGCGAGTCAGAAAGCTCGTGCACCCACCCTAAATGCACGTTTCGTCGGCTCATACGGTCGCGACAGGGGGAGGCGAGTCAGAAAGCTCGTGCACCCACCCTAAATGCAAGTTTCGTCGGCTCATACGGTCGCGACAGGGGGAGGCGAGTCAGAAAGCTCGTGCACCCACCCTAAACGCAAGTTTCGTCGGCTCATACGGTCGCGACAGGGGGAGGCGAGTCAGAAAGCTTGTGCACCCACCCTAAATGCATGTTCTGTCGACTCATAAGGTCGCAAGAGGATGACACAATTTGCACTTTTTTAACGAAGAAGCCCCCAAGTCGGGGAGTGTTTTATTATTTCATAATGGAACTGAAAACTTACAAAACGTGGAGCTTTTAAGAGCTCAAGTGTAGTAAGGCCGCAAATGAGCAATATTCCAGGGGCGAGTTGACTCAGCCTCTGTAGTCGGTCGATTAGGCCGAAGATCCATCACATAATAAGAGCCATTGCGGAGGTTTTTACTTACGACGAACGGCCCTTCCCAAGGGGGTGATAGTTTGTGCATACCTGCCCGATCTTGTATCAGACGAAGTACTAAGTCGCCCTCCTGAAAAGTCCGACTCTTAACCCGGCGACTATGATAACGCCGCAGATCTTGCTGGTAGATAGCCAAACGAGCCGCAGCCAGGTCACGCGCCTCTTCCAAGGCATCCAAGGAATCCTGACGCGCCAGCTCATTATCTTGCTCCACATATGCAGCGACTCTAAGAGAATCATGTCTTATGTCGGTAGGGAGGACAGCCTCTGCTCCATAGACCAAAAAGAAAGGAGTGAACCCCGTGGATCGATTTGGGGTGGTCCGAATACTCCACAGTACCGAAGGTAATTCTTCAAGCCAACACCCTGGAGTCCATTCTAGGGGGACCATGAGCCGAGGTTTAATCCCTCGCAAGACTTCCTGATTCGCCCGCTCTGCTTGCCATTGGACTGCGGGTGAGCAACTGCAGAAACATCAAGCCGGATATGTTCTCGACGACAAAAATCCAGCATCGCTCCTTGGGACAAGTTAGTACCATTGTCCGTGATAATACTGTGCGGATACCCAAAACGGAAAATCAGTTTTTTCAGAAATTTGACCGCTGTCTCTGCATCGCAAGCTCCAACAGGTTCTGCCTCAACCCATTTAGTGAACTTATCAACTGCCACCAATAAATGTGTTTTCTTGTTAGAGGACATTTTAAAAGGACCGACCATGTCCAGCCCCCAGACCGCGAAGGGCCAAGTAATGGGAATCATCCTCAATTCTTGAGCCGGCACATGAGCCTGTCTCCCATATCGTTGGCACCCCTCGCACCGCCGTACTATGTCTTCCGCATCTGCATAAGCCGTCAGCCAAAAGAAACCATGTCGAAAAGCCTTTGATACCAAAGAACGTGACCCTGCGTGATGCCCGCAGTCTCCAGAATGAATGTCATTTAGGATCAGGCATCCTTCCTCGGAGGAAACACACCGTTGAAAGACCCTAGAAGCACTCCGTTTATATAACTCGCCATTAATGATGACCATGGATTTGCTACGTCGAACGATCTGGCGAGCCAAAACCTCATCGGTGGGTAATTCGCCGCGAGTGAGATAAGCCAGATAAGGAAGAGCCCAGTCCGGAGTGACATGGAGAGCCGCCACGAGCTGAGACTCGGGATCTGGTATCGTCAACTCCTCCTCCGTGGGTACAGCCATAGATGGTTTATGCAAGATATCCAAAAAAACATTAGGGGGGACCGGTTTTCTTTGTGAGCCGAGTCGCGAGAGGGCATCAACTGCTTCATTGAGTCGCCGATCAACATGATCCACCTGATATCCATGAAAATAGCCCGCCGCATCAGATACAACTCGTCTGTAAGCCGCCATCATAGGATCCCGAGAGTCCCAGGTACCCGAAACCTGTTGCGCCACCAAATCTGAATCCCGAAAACATCTGACTCGGGTTAGGTTCATCTCTTTTGCCAGTCGCAAACCGTGATGCAGAGCTTCATATTCTGCCGCATTATTCGTGCAGGGAAACATGAGTCGGAGAACATAACAGAACTTATCTCCTTGAGGGGATATCAGCACCACACCAGCCCCCGAGCCCTCCAACTGCCGGGATCCATCAAAGTAAATAGTCCAATAGGTAAGGTCAGGCCGATCTTTCGGAACCTGAAGTTCCGTCCAATCGTTAACGAAATCGACTAGTGCGTGGGATTTGATGGCTGCGCGGGGGGTATATTGTATGTGATGAGACCCAAGCTCTATTGCCCATTTGGCGATTCGCCCTGTTGCCTCCCGATTTTGGAGGACGTCACCGAGAGGGGCGGAACTGACCACAGTGATTGGGTGCTCCTAGAAATAATGTTTAAGCTTTCGACTCGCCATGAACACCCCATAGACCAGTTTTTGCCAATGCGGGTATCGCTGTTTGGAAAGAGTTAACACCTCACTGATAAAGTATATCGGACGTTGCACCGGGTATTCCTTTCCTTCCTCCTTTCTTTCGACGACCACAGCCACGCTGACCGCCTTGGAATTTGCCGCGATATACAGGAGCATAGGCTCCTTTTCAGTTGGGTCTGCCAGGACCGGCGGGTTAACCAATTGATGTTTCAAGGCCTGAAGCGCCTTGTCTGCCTCCTCTGTCCATACGAATCGGTCGGATTTCCTCAATAATTGGTAAAGAGGAATCGTCTTTTCCCCAAGGCGGCTCACGAAACGTCTTAGAGCCGCAATGCGGCCCGCCAGTCGCTGAACTTGATTAACATTCGTCGGCTTCCCGAGAGAGGTAACCGCTTCAATTTTGTCCGGGTTAGCCTCGATGCCGCGCTCTGATACCAAGAAACCCAGTAGTTTTCCTGCAGGTACACCAAAAACGCACTTGGTAGGATTTAGCTTCATCTGATATACTCGTAAATTATCAAAGGTTTCCTTAAGGTCTTCCAAAAGTGGCTCCCCCCGGCGGGTCTTGATCACAATGTCGTCAACATAAGCATGGACGTTGCGACCAATTTGGTTATATAGACAATTCTGGATGCAGCGTTGATAAGTCGCCCCTGCGCTCTTGAGTCCGAACGGCATGGACACATAGCAAAAGGCCCCGAAGGGGGTTATGAAGGCCGTCTTCTCCTGATCTTCCACGGCCATCTTGATCTGATGATAACCTGAATAGGCGTCCAAAAAGCACATTCGTTCGCATCCCGCCACCGAGTCAATGATTTGGTCGATGCGGGGAAGAGCGAAAGGATCTTTGGGACAAGCTCTGTTGAGATCCGTATAGTCAATACACATTCGGAAAGTGCCATTCTTCTTGAGTACTAACACCGGGTTAGCCAGCCATTTGGGGTGAAAAACTTCCACGATGAACCCGACGGCTAAAAGACGGGCGACTTCTTCTCCAATCGCCTTGCATCGCTCCTCGTTAAATCTGCGAAGGTATTGTTGGACAGGTTTGCATTTTGGGTCAATATTAAGATGGTGCTCAGCGAATTCTCTCGGTACACCCGACATGTCAGAGGGCTTCCATGCGAAGATGTCCCGATTCTCACGGATGAATTTGATGAGCGCGCTTTCCTATTTGGGGTCTAGATCCGTCCCAATGGTGAACTGCTTGGATGAATCGCCAGGAACAAAATCGATTGTCTTAGTATCATCCGTCGGTTTGAACTTGAGGGGCGACTCAGAATCTGTAGTCGGCTTCTTGAGAGGTGATATGTCTGCCGGGTCAACATTGTCCCGATGATGTTTGAGCTCTTCCGCCGCACAGGCGACTTCCGCATAAGCCGCGTCCCCTTCCTCACACTCCTTTGCGATTCTTCTATCTCCATCAATTGTGATGGGTCCTTTAGGACCAGGCATTTTGAGCTTGAGGTAGACGTAGCACGGGCGGGCCATGAAGCGGGCGTAAGCCGGTCGTCCGAACAACGCATGGTACGGGCTTTTCAGCTTGACCACCTAGAAGATTAGAGACTCCGACCTGTAATTCTGCGCAGTTCCAAATGCTACTGAGAGCCTGACCCGGCCTATGGGATAAGCCGACTTGCCCGGGACAATGCCGTGGAAAACCGTGGTTGAAGGCGTCAAGTCTTTCTCCAATAGATTCATCCTCCGGAAGGTGTCGAAGTATAGGATATTAATGCTGCTGCCACCATCCATTAATACCTTTGACAGGGTGTAATCCCCCACTTGGGGAGCCACGACTAATGCCAGGTCGCCCGGGTTATCTATTCTTGGCGGGTGATCCTCTCTGCTCTATGTTATGGTCTGCTCGGACCAGTGGAGATATCTGGGAATCGCTGGCTCAGTTACGCTGTACGCCCAGTGATTTACCTTTTTATCACGCCTGCAAGCATTAGTGGTGAAAACGTGGTACTGCCCATTACTTAGCTGTTTGGGATTGTTGCGGAAGCCCCCGTTGTCATCCTGGTCCTGTGGAGCCCCCTGTGGGGGCGGCTGCTGGAAAACTCCCGGCGGGTTGTACCGCCGCTGGTGGTGCACCGGGTACTGGCCGCCGCCTGGTTGCGGGCCTCCCTGAGCCCCCTGCTCGGGAAAGCCGCCGAAGGGGTTCTGCCTTTGGTTGGGCGCGTCGAGTTGGTCCTAGCGCCGGTTCGGATCTTCGTTTTGGCTCTTCTTGATTGCCTCCGCCCGAAATTCTCGCATAACAAAACAGTTCTCCCAAGAGTGGCCCGCCAGGCCGTCGGCCGTGGCGTGGTGCGGGCAAGGGCCTTTGAGCAGCTCTTCATAATTACGCGGCATTTTCCCACTGAAACCTCAATTCTTCTTTTTGCCGTCATTGGCATTGGTGTTGGCAACCAAATCCGAGGGCTCCTCCTGTGGCCTACGCTTGCCGTTGGTCCCCTGATTGTGATGGTTGCGGCCCTGGAAACGGGTGTGATTTTTTGTCGAATCGCCCTTTTTGGGCGAGTTACCCTTACCATCCTCGCCGGGATCCTTGGTATCATCGGCCTCGGTATACCTAGTGAGGGTGTCCATCAGTTTGCCCATGTCCTGAACTTTCCGTTTGAGTCGCCCCAATTTCTAGACCAAAGGTTCATAGTGGCAGTTGTGCTCGAGGATAAGCACAGCTTGTGCTGCCGTGATACCATCTGATGAATGAATAATTTCTGCGACCCGCCGTGACCAATGGTGTGCCGACTCATCCGGGCGTTGTATGCAGTGTTGTAAGTCGACGATCGTCATTGGTCGTTTACAGGTTCCCCGGAAGTTTTTGATAAAACGCCCTTTCAGCTCGGCCCAGGACTGGATAGGATTGGGAGGTAAGTTTTTCAGCCAAGTGCGCGCCGATCCCTCGAGCATCATGGTGAAATATCTGGCGCAAACTGCCTCATTTACGTCGAGCATGTCCATGGCAATCTCATAGCCCTCGATCCATGATGTTGGTTCGAGATCTGGTGTGTAATTAGGCACCTTTCTTGGTCCTTTGAAATCCTTGGGCATTCTTTCGTTCCAAAGGGCTAGGGACAAGCACGGTACCCCAACTCGCCCTCCGGTCCCTCCGAGGGGGGCCTGGGCGTCTTGAATGTTGGGCAGATCTCTGCCCGGCGGGTTCCGCTCGGGCGGGTTGTCCTGCGGGAAGTGTCGCGGGCCACTGTTTACGGCTGGCTGATCCTCCGGCCTACTCCTGGTATAGCTCGCCTGAGGGGTGGAGTGCAATCTCTCAAGGCTGTGTGAGAACTGTGCGTTTTGAACCACCGCTGTTTTCAACATCTCGATGGCGTTCCTCGCTTCAATCTCAGCTGGGGTGTTGCCGTGAATTGGAAGAGACTCCAAATGGCGAGTTGCGGCAAGCACGTTATCCACCGGGTTGGAGAAGTGGCCTTGAGGGGTCCGGAAACGAGGAATTTGACCCTCAGTCGGCTGAACCGGCGGGTTAGGTGGGCGGCCCGGCCCTCCTGCTGGGGCGGCTCCCATCCCGGGGGTTCGAGGGGTGTCGAACAGGCGGGTCGGGTTGAGGTCATGGGGTAGGCGACCCTGGTGTCTCCGCTGATGGACGGCGTCGGACGCGCGCTGCTGTCTTTCGAGCCGCCAGTTGTCAGTGTTCAATCGCATCCTTTCGGCCGTGATTTGGGCTTGTCGAGTCTCGATCCTGGCGGACTCCATCTCAGCATCCTGATGGGCCTTTGCCACCGCCTCTCTCAGCTTTGCTAACTCTGCATTTATCTCCTCTTGGTTCTCTGGCATGAGGGGAGTTGACATTAGTCTCGTGATTTCCGCCGCTAAATCCACCAGGACTGCGGACGCACTTCTGGATGTCCCGCCGGTCCCATCGCCTCCGGTGGGGTTTTGTGCGGGTTGAGTTGCCCCAGCCATGTAGAGGGCGATCTGGCGGCAGGTTCGATCAAGGATTTCCGGATCCATGGCCAGTGACATGCCTCCGAGACCGTCTCCATGGAGAGACCGGATGGAATCTGAATCGCCCATGGATGACTCAACGTCAGAGTTGACCGGGGTAACCTCCTGAGTCGCCACGTGTTCTGGCTCCTCCGATCCCCGCGTGAACCCCACAAAGACCGGGCGAGTTAGATTCTGTGTTATGACTGGTCGGACGTACCTGGCCGGCTCGACGATGTCGGTGGAGATGTCCGGCTCAGGAACGCATGATCCGATCATGCCGATGAAGATGTTGATCTTGCCGAAGGGGACCCTGTAGCCCGATTCGAGAGAATTCGCTTCAGGTCCCCATCGTTGGTTGTCGATATAGGTTATCCCGCGGCGGCTCCGAGTCATGAGCGCCGTCGCATAACTCCCAAACCCTGGTAGGGCTCCCTTTGAGAACTCAACTCCACCGTGCGTAGGCCCCACGGTGGGCGCCAACTGTCGTGGGTTTGTCACGGCAGATGTCCTCGTGAAAGGACTTAGTACTGGAGCCATCGCACCTTGGTGGCGACTCAAAGGGGTTAAACGGGAGGAACACGGCGATTTACCCAGGTTCGGCCCCTCGAGAGGAGGTAATAGCCTACGTCCTGCTTTGTGTGTATTGATGTGGATTCGATTACAAGGGAGGCGTAACTCGCCTAACCTAGCACTCGATGATTTTCTAACCTCTCTCTCCTCCTTAAGACTCGCCTTTATATATAGGTCGAGGCCTTAGGGTTTACAAGAGTCCCTTCCTCCTTACAAATCGTGACCATTGTAGTCTCTAAGTCGCCGTCCTTCAAAATCCGGAGACCTTCCAGAAATCATAACCGTCCCGCGGCCTTGAACCGCCCAGGCTGAAGCCCAAGTAACCTAAAGGATGAATCGCCTTACCGGTAACCCGGCCCATCTTGGGCGGGTCACTTAATAAATAATATCCCCAACACCAGCCACCTGGAGACGACACCATCGTCGTGGCCAACCACGGCCCAGTGGCTCTAGGAGCCGGCCCCATCGCCGGGAGCCGGCCCATGAAGACTTCGCGCGTGGCCAACGCTGAACGCATAATGCTGCCCCCACGCACCGAGCTCAGCGGTGTCCCGGAACTGGTGGCGTTGTTCTCCAGTAGCCGGGACAAGGTGAAGCAGGCAGCCCGGGTGGCCCACAGGGATCTGGAGCGCCTTGAAGAACGCGCCAAGGTGACTCCTTCATATCTTGCATCGTCTTTGCCTTGATTTGGCTTTTTTTTTTCTTTTTATGCTCTTGAATTAGTGGGGGCGCGCCAGCGCACCCACTGGGTGTAGCCCCCGAGAATCAGGCCGGCCAAGCATTGGCTTGGCCGAATCTCCTTGTGCTATGTTCATCTTTGCTTTTTTAGTGGGGGTGTGCTAACGCACCCACTAGGTGTAGCCCCCGAGAATCGGGCCGGCTAAGAGTTAGCCGGGCCAAATCTTACTTCTTGCTCTCTTTGCTTTGCTCGTAGGAGCTTCATGATGCCCAAGTGCAGGCGTTCAACACGCTGTGGGCCCAAACCCAGGCGGCTGATGGCCAAGTTGTTGATCTTCAGTTCCGGTTGGGCGCTGCCGTCTCGGAGCGAGACGCCTTTGTGCAAGGCGGACCAGCAGCTCCAGCAGAAGCTGAGTCTTCTCCAGACAGAGAAGAAGGATCACGAGGCGGCCCTTCAGGCCGAACTGGGGCAGCTGCGCGCCACCCTTCAGGAGAAGGACACCTCCTACGCTGCCGATAAGGACCGCCTTGAGACGACCCATCTCGAGGAGATGAAGCTCAAGGATGCTGCCCTAAAGGAGAATGAGGATGCCCTAATCCAAAGGTAGGAAAAACTGGCTAAGGCGATGGAAGCGTCCAGGTCCTCCGCGAGGAGCTCTCCCACGTGACTCGAGAGAGCACGATGCGGGAGAGCGAGGCCCTGGAGGAGGCTCATGAGACCGACATCCATTTCAACCATAAGCCTCTCTTTATCTTGTCTTGATCTTTTCTTTGTTGTTAGCCTCCCTTCTAATTTTTATTCGCACGACGTCCCATACCCCAAGAATATTCTCTGGGACACGGGAAGCGGCTGAAACGGCTGCGGAGACCAGCCGCGAGGCGTGCCGCACTGCTGGTGAGGAGGTGGATGCCCACGCCGGCTGGACTGTGGAGGAGGTTGCCATTGGCATCACGGCTCGCCTCCTTGTCCTGTCTGAATCCCTGGAGCGGCTTCAAAGCAGGGGCTCGTCGATGATAAGGGATTTGTGGCCCGAGGCCGTGGAGCCGGCGTCCATGAGCCAGATGTCCCGCTGGCACGAAGCCAATGGCGCCCGCCTCGATGCCTGGCGCGCCTCAGCCGCACGCGCTAGTGCCTACCTGGCGCCGCGCTTGGCCAATTCCTGGTATCGAAACCTAGACTTGGGCAAGCTCACCGCACAGCGCGACAACTCAGAGGGGGAACTGCAGGCCATGGAGGACCAACGATGGATGAGGGCCAGCAATATCACTTCTTACGCCGCCTGGGACGAGCTCAACTTGGAGCAGGATGAAGATGGCAACGTGGTCCTTGAGGACTTGCACCATCTTCAGTCGAATGATGCCGATAGCAGCTCCGCCGAGGCGGCCCTTGAGGAGGAAGCTGTCGACTCCAGCAGCGAGGCTTATGCGGACTCGGCTGCAAGGGATAGAGCCGGAGGCTCTCGTGGTGGAGATGGCGCATCCGCCCCGGGAGTAGCCGGCGATGGTGAAGCCACCACTTCACGAGATGCAGCCGGGGCAACAGACGGAGCCGCCGCCCCTTAGCTGGTCCTATTTTTGTTTTTGTTGTCTGCATTGTATCGTCACTCCAACAGTTCCACCCACTCGGGGTGTTTATTGTAATGAACTTCGGCCATGTGCCTTTTGAATGCTTTCGAATGTAATATATTCTACATTGAATTCGTAAACACCATGCTTGCTGCCTTGTATTTTCATTTTTTTCATTCCTTTTTGACTCCTTTTTCTCCAACTCCTTTATTCCCTCTAACATCCACCTCGCCAGCCCGATAGCCGGGAGCCGGTCTGTGACTGGGACGAGGCTTCTGCCTTTGAGAATATTGGACTTAGATTTTTCGAAGCCATCATGACTTAAAGACTCAAACACAAGCAAGCAGAGGTCGGCTAGAATAATAAGATCGAAAGATGATCAAACCATCCTGAGCCTGCAACCCTTTTTGTAGTTGAACTTTTCATGCAACCAGCCTTCCCTGCCACCGCCTCGCTAGCCGGACAGCCGGGAGCCGGTCTATAGCTGTTACGAGACGGTAAGGGTTTGACTCGGCGTACACTATACACTCATCTACAACTAAGGAAATCGTTCGGGCCGGCTAGCGAGCCCCCGAGCCCGTGGAACCGGACCAAGGAACTCACAAATGAGTGAAAACTCTTGTCATGAATCCAAAAGAGGCGTGTCCTGCTGCCTCTTGAACTTGCGTTGGTTTTTCCCTTAAAGAGGAAAGGGTGATGCAGCACAGGAGCAGTAAGTATTTCCCTCAGTTGGAGAACCAAGGTATCAATATAGTAGGAGAATCACGCCAAGTCCAGAGTACCTGCACAAACACAAACGAGCTTGCACCCAACGCTATAAAGGGGTTGTCAATCCCTTCAAGATTGATTTCAAAGTGAGATCTGAAGGCGGAAAGTGCAACGAAGTAAAAGTGAAAGGCTCAAAATATGATGTGAAGTAGACCCGCGGGCCATAGTGTTCACTAGAGGCTTCTCTCAAAATAGCAAATATTATGGTGGGTGAACAAATTACTGTCGAGCAATTGATAGAACCGCACAAAGTCATGACAATATCTAAGGCAATGATCATACATATAGGCATCACGATCGAGACAAGTAGACTGATACTTTCTGCATCTACTACTATTACTCCACACATCGACCGTTATCCAGCATGCATCTAGTGTATTGAGTTCATGACAAACAGAGTAACGCCTTATGCAAGATGACATGATGTAGATGGATAAACTCAAACCAATGATGTAAACCCCATATTTTTACCCTTGATGGCAACAACATGATGCGGGCCTCGCTGCCCTTTCTGTCACAGGGAGAGGTCACCGCATGGTATGAACCAAAAACCAAGCACTTCTCCCATTGCAAGAATCATAGATCAAGTTGGCCAAACAAAACCCACAACTCGAAGAGAATTACAAGGATATGAAATCATGCATATAAGATATTAGAATAAACTCAAATAAGATTCATAGATAATCTGATCATAAATCCACAATTCATCGGATCTCGACAAACACACCGCAAAAGAAGATTACATCGGATAGATCTCCATAAAGATCATGGATAACTTTGTATTGAAGATCCAAGAGAGATAAGAAGCCATCTAGCTACTAGCTATGGACCCTAAGGTCTATGGTGAACTAATCACGCATCATCGGAGTGGTCATGGTGTTGATGAAGAAGCCCTCCGTATCCGAATCCCCCCTCCGGGAGGGCACCAAAACGTGCCCCAGATGGGATCTTGCGGAGACAGAAGCTTGCGGCGGTGGAAAAGTAATTTCATGGATCTCTCGCGCAGTTTTGGAATTTTCAGGAATTTATAGGCGGAAGAGGTAGGGCAGACGAGCCATAGGGGGCCCACAGGCCTGCTAGGCGCATGCCCCCCTGGCCGCGCCTAGGGGGCTTGTGGGGTCCCCTGCCTTGGTTCTCAAGTCTCGTGTGCATCTTCTGTTCCAGAAAAAATCTTTTCGGAAGTTTTATTCCGTTTGGACACCGTTTAAAATCCTCCTCTGAAAAGGGTCAAAAACACGGAAAAAACTAGAACTGGCACTTGGCACTTAGTTAATAAGTTAGTCCCAAAAAAGATATAAAAGGCATACGAAACATCCAAAATTTGACAAGATAATAGCATGGAACCATCAAAAGTTATAGATACGTTGGAGACGTATCAAGCATCCCCAAGCTTAACTCCTGCTCGTCCTCGAGTAGGGAAGTGATAAAGACTGAATTTTTGATGTGGAATGCTACCTAGCATAGTTGTCCTTTGAAACTTCTTTCATGTGACATGAATCTTCAGATCCATAAGATTCAAAACAATAGGTTGCTATTGACATGAAAACAATAATACTTCAAGCAAACTAGCAAGGTAATAATGAACTTTCGAAATAACAAGGCCAAAGAAAGTTATCCCTACGAAATCATGTGGTCTGGCTATGCTCCATCATCCCCCACACAACTAATTTAAATCATGCACAACCCCGGTATTGGCCAAGTAATTGTTTTCGCACTCTTACTTTCTCAAACCTTTTTCAACTCTCACGCAATACATGAGCGTGAGCCATGGATATAGCACTATGGTGGAATAGAGTGTGGTGGTGGTTGTGAGACAAAAAGGAGGAGATGGTCACATTGACTTGGTGTATTAAAGGGCTATGGATATGCCCATTAATAGATATCAATGTGAATGAGTAGGGATTACCATACAAAGGATGCACTAGAGCTATAAGTATGTGCAAGCTCAAAAGGAGAACTAGTGGTTGTGCATCCAACTTGCTTGCTCACGAAGACCTGGGGCAATTTTGAGGAAGCCCATTATTGGAATATACAAGCCAAGTTATATAATAAAGATTGCCACTAGTATATGGTGGTGACAAAACGAGAATCTCTCAATCACGAAGAACATGGTGCTATTATGAAGCACAAGTGTGGAAGAGATAGTAGCATTGTCCCTTCTCTCTTTTTCTCTCCATTTTTTGTTTGGGCTCTTGGGCCTCATTTTTCCCCTTTTTTTATTGTGGGCAACTCTGGCCTCTTTTTTTCCTCACATGGGACAATGCTCTAATAATGATGATCGTCACACTTTTATTTACTCACAGCTCAAAGCTTAGAATCATGATGACTCTATAGGAAATGCCTCCGGCAGTGTACCGGGATGTGGAACGATCTAGCTTGGCGTATGACGTTGAAACATCTCGCTAGCTATCTTACGATCATGCAATGGCAATATGAGAGTGACGGCACAAGTCATGAGACGGAACGGTGGGAGTTGCATGGCAATATATCTCGGAATTGCTATGAAGATGCCATAGTGGGTAGGTATGGTGGCTATTTTGAGGAAGGCATATGGTGGGTTTGTGCATAGGCGAAAATTGCGCGGTACTAGAGAGGCTAGCAATGGTGGAAGGTGAAAGTGCATCTATACCATGGACTCACATTAGTCATGAAGAACTCACATACTTATTGCGAAAGTTTTTATTAGTAATCGAAACAAAGTGCTAAACGCATACTCCTAGGGCAAGGGTTGGTAGGTGTAAACCATCGCGCGATCCCGACCGCAACACAAAGGATGACAATCAATAGATCAATTATGCTCAGACTTCCTAACATAGCGGTTCACCATACGTGCATGTTACGGGAATCACTAACTTCAACAGAAGTATTTCTACATTCACAATACCCTACTAACATAACTCTTAATATTACCAAATCCACGTCTCAAAACTAATTGAGAGGAATCAAAACTTCTCTTTCTACTCAATGCACATGAAGATGGAGGTTTTATTGTATCCTCTCTGGGTACCTATCACCTTTGGGACTACTTTCATAGCATAAGCCAACTACCAAGTTACGCACCGCCGTGCTCTAAAAGATCTAAGTGAAGCACATAGAGCAAAATGGTCTAGTTGAAAAGATATAAGTGAAGCACAATGAGCATTCTAGCAAATTCACGATGAGTGCATGTCTCTCTAAAGAGGTGTGCAGCAAGGATGATTGTGACACAACAAAAAGAAAAGACTCCTACGATACAAGACGCTCCAAGCAAAACACATATCATGTGGTGAATAAAAATATAGCTCCAAGTAATGTTACCGATGGATTGAAGACGAAAGAGGGGATGCCTTCCCGGGGCATCCCCAAGCTTAGGCTTTTTGGTGTCCTTGAATTTGGTTTGGGATGCCTTGGGCATCCCCAAGCTTGAGCTCTTTCCACTCTTTATCCATTTGTCCATGAGAACATCACCCAAAACTTGAAAACTTCACAACACAAAACTTAAACAGAAACTCGTGATATCATTAGCACAAGAAAACAAACTATCACCTCTTTAGGTATTGTAGCAATCTTGATTCCTATTTATATTGGTGTTAGATTACTGTATTCTCACTTTTCCAAGGCTAGTACCCCCCGATACTATCCATAGTTTCATCAAAACAAGCAACCAACTCAACAAAAACAGAATCTGTCAAAAACAGACCAGTCTGTAGCAATCTGTATACTTAGTATACTTCTGGTACCTCAAAAATTCTGAACAATTACGAATGTGTGCGCAAAAGGCATATCAACCAGCAGAAAAAAAGAATCAACTCAAAAGCTCTTTCTTTTTCCAGCAGGATCAAACAACCATCACCAAAACTAGTCATAAAGGTTTTGCTAGTCTCAAACACAAAAAGAAACACAAAAAAACACAATCATAACATAATTATGATGGTGTGTACGCAACAAAACAGAAAGAAAAACATAAATTCATTGGGTTGCCTCCCAACAAGCGCTATTGTTTAACGCTAGGCATAAGGTGATGGAATCACGTATCGTCGTCTTTGGTGCTCAAACCATAAGTATCCCTCCTCATGGATTCATAAGGCAATCTTATTTTCTTTCTAGGAAAATGCTCCATCCCTTCTTTAAAGGAAATTGAAATCTAATATTCCCTTCCTTCATATCGATGATAGCACCGATAGTCCTTAGGAAAGGTCTACCAAGAATGATAGGGCATGTATGATTGCAATCAATGTCAAGCACAATGAAATCCACGGGTACATAGTTCCTATTTGCAATAATAAGAACATCATTGATCCTTCCCATAGGTTTCTTGAGAGTAGAATCCGCAAGATGCAAATTAACAGAACACTCCTCAATCTCATTAAAACCCAGAACATCACATAAAGACTTTGGAATCGCGGAAACACTAGCACCCAAATCACACAAAGTATTGCATTCATAGTTTTCATTTTGATTTTGATAGTAGGTTCCCACTCATCATGAAGCTTTATAGGAATAGAAACTTCCTACTCAAGTTTCTCTTCAAGAGATTTTATCATAGCATCGACGATATGATCGGTAAAGGCCTTGTTTTGGCTATAAGCGTGTGGAGTGTTTAGCATGGATTGCATCAAGGAAATGCATTCAATCAATGAGAAACTATCATAATTGAATTCCTCAAAATCCAAAGTAGAAGTTTCATTACTACTCAAAGTTTTAATATCTTCTACTCCACTATTAATGCTTTTAGCATCAAGATAGATGGACTCCGAATCATTGAGGTGTTTTTCAACCAAAGTGGATTCATATACAGCCCCATCATCATTAGGTTTGACACTAGAAAACAAAGATTCAATGGTAGTCACACCAAGCACTTTAAGATTTTCGTGATTCTTATCACGAGAACACGCCTTTTTAAGCCATTCATGTCTAGCACGAGTTTGGGCGGTTCTTTCTTTGTTGTCACTCATGGAAACACGCATATCTTTCAAAGTTTCATCCATATTGATCTTGGGAGGAGCACATCTAACTTTGAAATCATCAATATCACTAGACATTATATCAACGCTCCTAGCCAAATCGTCAATTTTGAGTAGTTTTTCCTCTATGGACGCATTGAAAATATTTTGCGAGTTGATAAACTCTTTGATATTATTCTCTAGATCAGAGGGTAATCTATTGTAATTTCCATGAGTATTGTTGTAGGAGTTGCCAAAGTTATTAGAGGGGTTACTAGGAAAAGGCCTAGGAACATAGTTTCCTCTAAAAGCATTGTTGTTGCCAAAATTATTCCTACCAACAAAATTAACGTCCAAGCTCGCATTTCTACTCTCAATCAAGGAAGACAAGGGCATGTCATTAGGATCTAAAGGAGAAATTCTACTAGCAACCAAATTCATTAACTCATCCATCTTAGCACTCAATGAGTTAATTTCTTCTATAGCATGTACCTTCTTACTAGTAGGTGACCTTTTAGTGTGCCACTGAGAGTAGTTTGTCATGATATTGTCTAGGAGTTTGGTGGCTTCTCCTAACGTGATTTCCATGAACGTTCCACCTGAGGCGGAGTCCAAGATATGTCTAGAAGTGAAATTCAAACCAGCATAGAAGATTTGTATAATCATCCAAAGACTCAAGCCATGAGCGGGACAATTTCTAATCATCAATTTCATTCTCTCCCAAGATTGTGCAACATGCTCATGATCAAGTTGCTTAAAATTCATGATATCACTACAGAGAGAGATAATCTTAGCCGGCGGAAAATACTTGGATATATAAGCATCTTTGCACTTGTTCCAAGAATCAATACTATTTTTGGGCAAAGATGAAAACCAAGTTTTTGCTCGATCTCGCAACGAGAACGAAAAAAGCTTCAATTTAATCACATCATTATCAACATCTTTCTTATTTTGCATATGGCAAAGCTCAATGAAGGTATTAAGATGGAATGCGACATCTTCACTAGGAAGGCCGGAGAATTTCTCTTTCTTAACAAGATTCAGCAAGGCAACATTAATTTCGTATGATTCCGCACTAGGTGCGGGAGCAATCGGAGTACTAATAAAATCAATATTATTAGTATTTGAGAAGTCACAAAGTTTGGTGTTTTCAGTCATGGTGACTTCTTCAAGCAAACAAGCACACAAGCGAACAGAAAGCAAGCGAGAGAAAAGGGCGAACGGAAAAGGCAAATATTTTTGTAAATTTTTGTTTTTGAGAAGTGGGGGAGAGGAAAACGAGAGGCAAAAAAGTAAATGCAAGGGATGAGTTTGCGACACTTACTTGGATGAGTTCTTGACTTGATCCTCCCCGGCAACGGTGCCAGAAATCCTTCTACTGCCTCTTGAGCTTGCGTTGGTTTTTCCCTTGAAGAGGAAAGGGTGATGCAGCACATGAGCAGTATGTATTTCCCTCAGTTTGAGCACCAAGGTATCAATCCAGTAGCAGAATCGCGCAAAGTCCAGAGTACCTGCGCAAAGACAAACGAGCTTGCACCCAACGCTATAAAGGGGTTGCCAATCCCTTCAAGATTGATTGCAAAGTGAGATCTGAAGGCGGAAAGTGCAACAAAGTAAAAGTGTAAGGCTGAAAATTTGATGTGAAGTAGACCCAGGGGCCATAGTGTTCACTAGAGACTTCTCTCAAAATAGCAAATATTACGGTGGGTGAACAAATTACTGTCGAGCAATTGATAGAACCTCGCAAAGTCATGACGATATCTAAGACAATGATCATACATATAGGCATCACGTCCGAGACAAGTAGAACGAATTACTTTCTGCATCTACTACTATTACTCCACACATCGGCCGCTATCCAGCATGCATCTAGTGTATTGAGTTCATGACGAACAGTGTAACACCTTAAGCAAGATGACATCATGTAGAGGGTTAAACTCAAACCAATGATGTAAACCCCATCTTTTTACCCTTGATGGAAACAACACGATGTGTGCCTCGATGCCCCTTCTGTCACTTGGAGAGGTCACCGCAAGGTATGAACCCAAAACCAAGCACTTCTCCCATTGCAAGAATCATAGATCAAGTTGGCCAAGCAAAACCCACAACTCAAAGAGAATTACAAGGATATGAAATCATGCATATAAGAGATCAGAAGAAACTCAAATAAGATTCATAGATAATCTGATCATAAATCCACAATTCATCGGATCTCGACAAACACACCGCAAAAGAAGATTACATCAGATAGATCTCCATGAAGATCATGGAGAACTTTGTATTTAAGATCCAATAGAGAGAAGAAGCCATCTAGCTACTAGCTATGGACCCGAAGGTCTATGGTGAACTACTCACACATCATCGGAGAGGTCATGGTGTTGATGAAGAAGCCCTCCGTATCCGAATCGCCCTCCAGCAGGGCACCAGAAGGTGCCCCAGATGGGATCTTGCGGAGACAGAAGCTTGCAGCGGCGGAAAAGTATTTTCGTGGATCTCTCGCGCAGTTTTGGAATTTTCAGGAATTTATAGGTGGAAGAGGTAGGGCAGACGAGCCATAGGGGGCCCACAAGCCTGCTAGGCGCGGCCCCCCTAGCCATGCCTAGGAGGCTTGTGGGGTCCCCTGGTGGCCCGTGCCTTTGTTCTCAAGTCTCGTGCATATCTTCTGTTCCGGAAAAAATCTTTTCAGAATTTTTATTCCGTTTGGACACTTTTGAAAATCCTCCTCTGAATAAGGTCAAAAACACGGAAAAAACAGGAACTGGCACTTGGCACTGAGTTAATAAGTTAGTCCCAAAAAAGATATAAAAGGCATATAGAACATCCAAAGTTTGACAAGATAATAGCATGGAACCATAAAAAATTATAGATACGTTGGAGACGTATCATGTCCCAAGCCTCAGCTTGAAACACCCATTGCATTCATTGGAAATACCGAAAAGGGAGGAAGATACATACATACATGCTCTTTTCATTTTTCTTTCTTGCATTCTAGCAAGAGAACAGGCGAAGCAATGCCGCGTTACATGGACGCTCTGTCTCCTGGCCAGAGTTGTCTCTCTTGCGCTTTCTTGGCTTCTGGGCATCGATCAGGTAGTATTCGTTGTTATACAGTGCCCGGCTGATGATGAAGGGTCCCTCCCATGGGGACGAGAGCTTGTGTTGGCCGGCTGTTCGCTGGATTCTTCTGAGCACCGAGTCCCCCTCCCTGGAGGAGAGAGGCTTGATCTTCTTGTTGTGGTAGTACCTCAGCTTCTGTTGGTATATGGCCGTCCGGCTCAAGGCTAGATCTCGTGCCTCCTCAAGCAGATCGACACCGTCTTCTCTTGCCTCCTTAGCTTTTGTTTCTGTGTATAAGGTGATCCGAGGCAAGTCGAACTCGACATCTGTGGGGATGATTGCCTCGGACCCATATACCAGAAAGAATGGGGTGAAGCCGGTTGACCGGTTCGACGTTGTGCGGAGGCTCCACAACACAGCCAGCAGCTCTTCGATCCAGTAGCTAGGTGACCTGACGAGTGGCGCCACCAACCTAGGCTTGATGTCGGCCAGGATCAGGCCGTTGGCCCTCTCCACCTAGCCATTGGATTGCGGGTGTGCCACCGAAGCCAAGTCGAGCCGGATGCCTTCCTTTGAGCAGTAGAGTGCCAAAGCAGGCTTGGCGAAGTTGGTGCAGTTGTCAGTGATGATGTTGTGGGGGACGTCGTAGCGGACCGCAATGTCCTTGGTGAACATGACGGTCGTGGGGCCGTCAAGCTTCTTGATGGGCCTAGCCTTGATCCACTTGTTGAACTTATCAACATCCACCAAGAGATGTGTCATGCCGCCTCGAGCGGTCTTGAATGGCCCCACCATATCCAACCCCCAGACGGCAAACAGCCAAGACAAGGGGATGGTTTTGAGGGCTGAAGCCAGCATGTGGCTCTGCGTGCTGAAGCGTTGGCAACCTTCGCATTTGTTGACCATGTCCACCGCCTCCTCGAGAGCCGTGGGCCAGTAGAATCCATGGTGGAACGCCTTGGCCACCAAGGTTCTGGAGGCGGCATGATGCCCACACTCACCCTGGTGTATGTCTCTGAGGATATCCTGCCCCTTTTCTTATTCGACGGAGCGCTAGAACACGCCAGTCATGCTACACCGAACCAGCTCGCGATTGATGATGGAGTAGGCTGTTGATCGGTGTTGAATCTGCCTTGCCTCTCCCTCGTCTTGAGGAAGCTCTCCGCGAAGAAGGAAGGCCAAGATGGGTTGAGCCCACGACGGAGCTGACACAAGGGTTGGCTCCGTATCGACCAGAGTATCAGGGGCTTCTACAGCCCCGCGCTTGATGAAGCAATCGCAGGCTCAAGACTCTCTGTCTCTGATGCCGTCGTGGCAGCCGGCACGCCGTCTACCTCCATGACGTCCACCCACTGTGTGTCGAGACGACACGAATCGAGGCTTGGCGTAGCCAGATTTGTTGTTGTAGCCGGTGAAGCAGTCGCAGTCGGCGAAGTAGTTGTAGCCAGCACAACACTTGGAGTCGGCAGAGCTAGTGTAGCCGACACAGGAGCTGTAGCTGGCAAAGTTGGCGTAGCCGACGGCACTGGTACTGAGGGATCCGCCGACACAAAAATTGACGCTGAGTTCGAAGACAGCTTGATGGATGGCTTGTGCAGTTGCTCGAGGGAGACGCCGGCTGGAATTGCTTGTCTTGTAGAGCCGATCTTGGCCAATGTATCAGCTGCCTCGTTGTCCGCTCTGGGAACATGATGAAACTCACAACCCTCAAAAGGACCGTTGAGCTGCTGGATGAGGAAGCGATAGCTCGCCATGTTGGCATCCCTGGCGTCCCATTCGCCAGAGACTTGCTGCACCACGAGATCTGAGTTGCCGAAGCAAAGGAGCGTCGGATGCGAATCTCCTTGCCAAGCCGGAGGCCATGAGCGAGCACTTCGTACTCGACGACGTTGTTGGAGGCGGCGAAGTGTATCTGGAGAGCATACTTGAGTTGGTCCCCTTTTGGAGACGTCAAGAAAATGCCGGCTCCCAGACCAGTTCACATCTTCGAGACATCGAAGTGCATCTGCCAATGAGTGGAGTCTGGAGGCGGCGGCTCGAATTGGGTTTCGGCCCAATCGACAAGGAAGTCGGCCACCACCTGGGATTTGATGGCAGTGCGTGGCTCGTAGAGGATGTCGTGGTCGTCCATGGAGATGGACCACTTGGCAATCCTGCCAGTTGCATCACGGTTGCCCATGATTTCTGAAAGTGGAGCAGTGCTCACCACAGTGATGGCATGCTATTGGAAGTATTGCTTCAACTTCTTTGCGGCAAGGTAAACACCATAACACATTTTCTGGTAGTGAGGGTAGTTTTGCTTGGAGGCGGACAAGACCTCGCTGAGGTAATAGATAGGGTGTTGCACTAACAGTACATTGGCCTCCTCTTTGTGCTCTACTACCAACACTACACTAACCACGCGAGTGGTCGCTGCAATGTATATGAGAATGGGTTCCCTTTCAAGTGGCACTGCCAAGATTGGCAGGCTTGAGATGACCCGCTTGAGGCCGCGGAAGGCTTCGTCCACCTGGTCGTTCCACTCGAACTTGGTTCTTTTCTTCATGAGTTCATAGAGTGGAAGCGCCTTCTCGCCGAGCCGGCTGACAAACCGGCTAAGGGACGCCATTCAGCCGACGAACTTCTGGACGTCAAGGATTCGAGCCGGCTTCACCATCCGCTCGATGGTTCCAATCTTCTCAGGGTTCGCTTCGATGCCATGAGCGGACACGAAGAACCCCAAGAGCTTGCTGCTTGGAACCCCGAAGACGCATATCTCAAGGTTGAGCCGGATCTTGTACTCGCGCAGGTTGGCGAATGACTCCCGCAAATCATCAAGGAGACTGGAGTGCTGCTTGGTCTTGACGACGATGTCATCCAAATAGACTTGGATGTTTCTGCCAATCTGCGGCACGAGGCACTGCTGCGTGCAGTGTTGGAATGTCACACCAACGTTCTTCGGACCGAACGTCATGGTGGTGTAGAAGTAGGCCCCGAAGGGCGTGATGAAGGAGGTCTTCAGGCGATCAGCTGGATCCAGCTTGATTTGATGGTAGCTTGAATAAGCATCCAGAAACGACAGCAGTTCGCAACCGGCTGTGGAGTCGATCACTTGATCTTTCCTGGGCAAGGCGAAAGGGTCTTTCGGGCATGCCTTATTCAGGATCGTGTAGTCGATACACATTCGCCATGTATTGTTCTTCTTCAGCACCAGGACTGGATTGGCCAACTAGTGCGAGCAGCCGAGCAATCTCTTCTCCAATTGTGCGCCGCTTCCCCTCGGCGAAGCGGCGCAAAGGTTGTTTCACCGGCTTTGCATCCGGACGCACGTGAAGTATGTGCTCGGCATACTTCCTCGGAACCCGTGACATGTCTTTTGGAGACCATGCAAAGATGTCCCGATTCTCAAGGAGGAATTCGACGAGCTCGCCTTCCTATTTGGGGCTGATGTTAGCCCCGATGGTGAAGGACTGCTTGGGGTTAGCAGGGCCGAGTGGCACCTGCTTGGTTTCTTTGGCCGGCTTGAATGAGCCTTCGCCGACCGACTGGGATGGTGGAGTAGGGATCGCCGGCTGGTCGGTAGCCTGAGCCACGAGCCAGTCGATCTGCCTTTTCTCCTCAGCAATCACCATGGCGTCGGCCAGACGGCTGCTGTCCTGTGCACACTCGAGCGACTTCTTGTAGTCGCCAGCAATGGTGATGATGCCCTTTGGACCCGGCATCTTCATCTTGAGGTAGGCGTAGTGGGGGATGGCCGGGAATTTGGCCAGAGCCGGCCTGCCCAACAGCGCATGATACAGGCTGTTGAGATCCACCACCTCGAACCATATGGACTCTCAGCGGAAGTGCGCCTTGTCATCGAAAAGGACGTCCGGCTGGATTTTGCCGATCGGCGTGCATGACTGTCCTGGCACAATGCCGTGGAAGACAGTGATGGTTGGCTGGAGGTCCTTCTCCTTAAGCCCAAGCTTGAGCAAGGTGTCGAGGTAGAGGATGTTGATGCTGCTGCCGCCGTCGACCAACACTCGGGAGAACCGGCATGTGAGCCTCTCGGAGGCGAAAGTGGGGTCGAGGACGAGCGCGTCGGGTTTGGCATCACTGCAGGATGGCCAACCCGGCTCCATGTAATTGTCTTTTCAGACCAATGCTTGTATTGGGGAACCGGGGGGGGCATGGCATTCACCTCATGTCGGCGTTGTCGCTGGCTGTGTTTGTCATCACCCTCGTTGGTGAAGACAACGAATGCTCCATCTTGATGGGGGTAGTCGTCGTGGAGACGGCCGTCGTTGTGAGGCGGCGGTGGTGGAGCCGGAGCCGGCCGAGGAGCCGGAGCATGAGGCGCTGCAGCTGCACTTGGGGGAGCCGACATGCCCTCTCCTTGCGACAGTCGCCGTGCAAAGCTGCACTGTCGAAGGGTATGGGTAGCGGGCTTCGCCCCAATGTGCATCTTGCAGGACGCGTCAAGCATTTGCTCGAAGGAGAGCTTGGGCTGCCAGTCGTTCTTGCCGGTCCGCCTCCATTGAGAGCCGGCTTGAGTAGCCGGCGCATCTCCCTCCATGTTAGCTACCAGCTTGTTGTTGGAGCGCGAATCAAGTTGATCCGCCTAGCGCTTGTTGTTGTTCTGGCCGCCTCGATTGTCGCCAACCAGATTGGGATTAGTCGGCGTGGGGACAACTTTGTCCGAAGTGGTCACCTTGACCTGCATCGCGGAGTCGGTCGTAGCGTACTTGTCCGCCTTGGGCATGAGCATCGCCAGAGAGGTGGGCTCGGAACACATGAGCTTGTGCTTGAGGAGAGTGTCATCTCGGCAGCCGTCAATGAAGTACTGGATGGCTTGTACCTCATGCACTCCCTCGCAGGAGTTGCGTAGCTCAGTCCAACGCGTGATGTAGTCGCGAAGGGGTTCGTCGGGCCTCTGGACGCACATGGCCAGCTCGCGAGGCCGGCCAGGGCGCATGTAGGTGCGAGTGAAGTTGCGGACGAACGCCTCCTCGAAGTCAACCCAGGAGTTGATGCTGCCGGCAGGAAGGCTATTAAGCCATGTTCTAGTCGAGCCGGCCAGCATGAGTGGCACGTAGCGGACTGCTACACGCTTCTTGCCCCGAGCAATGCCCACGGCAGTGGTGTAGTCGATCAGCCAGTCTTCTGGCTTGGCAGTGCCGTTGTACTTGGGGTGTCCCGAGGGAGAGTGAAGCCTCGGGGAAACGGCTCCCCTCGGATCCGAGGGCTGAAGCACGTTGGACCTATGGGGTCGTCTTCTTCCAGGCGGGCAGACTGCGCCAGGACGTTGAGGCATCTGCGAGCATCGTTGTCTCTGTGTGGGACGCGCGGGCCGATCCGGTAGCATGGGCCCTCCCCGGATGAGGAACCTCATACACCGAATCACTCTCATCATCTCTGCGACGCTGACTTGAAGTTGGCTCGCTCTGGCGCTGAGAACGCCTGTCTTGGCTGCCCTCACCCTTCCGGCCAAAATTGTGATGCGAGGAAGATCCATTGGCTTGATGACGACCGCTAGGGTTACGGCACGCTCCGGGATTGGGTCCCGGAGACTCCGACTGTGCCTGACCAGCGTCAAGCAGTGTCTGCTGCTCATTTGCGGCGTCAAGGAGATCCTTGACCTGCTTCTCCTAAAGGACGCGCTCCTCGCCATCCAAATCTGGCATTTTTGCCATGGCCACCTGCGCAGCCCGTAAATTGGCCGCAGGGGTCTCGTATATGGGTTGCTTGCCGCCTAGGATCTTGGCAATGACCCGGCCATGACCGCGGACTGCGCCGAGCCGGCTAGGACCCTCGGAAACTGGAGTGACGCCGTAAGCGGAGTTATACTCACGTTGCGTGGCCCCCATCCGGCGTTTAGCCGTGGTGATTGCAATGCCCTCCTCCAAGATCTGCTTGCGAGCCTGCTCCAGCGAGGCCCGCGTGTCGGTGGGGTTTGTGGAGGTGGCGATGGGCGTCTTCAAGCCAACAAGGGCAGCATGAAGCGTGTTGGCTGATACCGCAGCGGGATCACCAGCGTCGGCTGACGCCTTGCCGTGAGTCTTGCTTGTGCTGGCACCAATGACCATTCATGACGGCGACGTGATACAGGGTAAGGCACCCCGCAGATGACGGTGGATCATCGAAGATGAGCACGTTGCCGGGGTACTCATCGAATGCAGGCGTCTCCGCGAGGGAGAGCCTACTGAAGCTGGCGCACAACGCATCCACGTCGATGTCCTCTCCAGGGTAGCGAGGACCACCGTCGAGGTGCAAGTCACTGAAGAGAACGTTGAGGTTCGCAACAGCAGCAATGACAACGCTGGGGAGTGACTCGTCGTCAGACTCCCCATCGGAATCCGCATGACAGACTAGGACGTCGATCAACATCGGAGAAGCCTCCTGAAGGACAGGCTCCACGGGCATGCTGATCGGTTTGGACGCGATGCATTCGGTGGTGTAAGCGCAGGGCCCCGCCCAGCGCGTAAATCCAGCCGATGCCGCGGACGGCCCCATGGTGGGCGCCAAATGTCAGTGTTTACTCACAACATAAGCCATGGGTAGGCTAAAGATGGTGGGAACCGAAGTGACACCGGAGGGCGCTGGGGACGAGGATGGTACAAGAATGGAACACATGATGTACCCAGGTTCAGGGCTCTCCATAGAGACAACACCCCTAATCCTGCCAGAGTGTATAAGGTATCAATGAGGCTACAATGTGCTCCTTGAGCTGTTCTGCGAAGGAGGAAGAAGGAGCAGCCGGCTCGCGTCTACCTCTCATGTATGGTGTGTTTGTTGATTTGACCGACCCTCTGCATGGAGGGGGCGGGGGGTTTTATAGACGAACCCACCGACCTACAATAAGGTTTTTAGTCAATGGGTCTCAAGATTTCAGATCCGCGTGTGATTTAGAAATCTCTATATCATCCTGTAGGTGCTTCTACCAAGTTCTATTTGGAACTATTCCAAATGACTGCTCCACTATACGAATCTGATTTACTACTCAGAGTCATCTGGATTAGTGTCAAAGCTTGCATCGACGTAACCCTTTACGACGAACTCGTTTATCACCTCCATAATCAAGAAAAAAAATCCTTAGTCCACTAGTTACTAAGGATAACTTTTGACCAATGTCCAGTAATCCATTCCTGGATCACTTTTGTACCCCTTGACAAATTCATGGCAAGGCACATATCAGGTGCGGTAAACAACATAGCATATTATAGAGCCTACGGCTAATGCATAGGGGACAACCTCCGTTCTTCCTCTTTCTTCTCCCATGGTCGAGCTTTGAGTCTTACTCAAATTCACACCTTATAACACAGCCAAGAACCCCTTCTTTGCCGATCTATTTTGAACTCCTTCAAAAACTTGTCAAGGCATGCATTTCAATGAAAGTTTTATCAAGCGTTTTGATCTATCTCTATATATTTTGATGCTTGGTGATCAAGTATCTTTCCAAACACTTTTCAAACAACCCTATATGCTATATAGAAATCCTACATCGTTTTTGATCACCAATATGTCAACCATATATACTTATCGGAAATTCTATAGTGCTCCCACTCACTTCCTTTGAAATACAAGTTTCTCATAAACTTTGTATAAACCCAAAAGCTTTGATCATGTCATCAAAACGCATATTCCAACACCGAGCTGCTTACTCCAGTCCTTAGAAGGATCGCTGGAGCTTTCATACTTGTTAGTATCCTTAAGACCGACAAAACCTTCTCGTTGTATCACATACAACCTTTCCTCAAGGAAATCGTCAAGGAAACAATGTTTTGACATCCATCTACAAGATTTCATAATTGAAAAATGCAGCAACTACTAACATAATTCCAATAGAATTCTAGCATCGCTACGAGTGAGAAAGTCTCATCGGAGTCAACTCCTTGAACTTGTCAGAAACTTCATTGCAACAAGTCGAGCTTTCTAAATGGTGACATTCACCATCATCATCTGTGCCGGTGCACTAAAGACTGGGGTCTCCAGTGCCCCAGACTTGTGCACAGGCGCAGGAAGACCCTCTATGGTTGGGCACAGTAAGAGCCGACCAAAGGAATAACCTCCAAGGTTAGCAAGCCCCGGCAAACCTGCCTTGCCGGGATGATATACAAGGCCACGCCTATCCTAGATGTGATGAACACGTCCAGTCACAAGTCCCCGGCGAGCTTGCCTTGCCGGGATAGTATCCAAGGCCACACCTTCCCCCAAAGGTGTGAGAGACTAGCCAAGATCACGAGACCCTGACAAGCTTACCTTGAAGGGATGACTCTCAGAGCCCCGACACCCTCCTTGCCGGGAAGGTGGGCTTGGCCACTCACGGAGACACCAACCCGGCAAGATCCTTCCGCCTGGCAGGTGGTCCCTTCTGCCATAGTGCCATCACCCTTCGAAGTGCCAGCACATCCCGCATGTGCCAGCATAGCATCCAGGTGTCAAAATACCTGGGTACGTGTCTCCACCAGCACAATGTTAGTTAGGGGCCTGACAAGCATTTAATGCCACTGACATCATGGTAGATATATAAGAACCGACCATGTTCACTTTAAGTCTCGTGAACCTGCTATTGAGCACTGTTGGTGACCACTTTACCTATAAACGGAGGCCCATGACTCATTTCTAAGGGTCTTTTTGGACACTTTTGGTCTTTAGACACTTTGGACATTGGCCATCGAACGATCACTATAGCAGCTAACACTACGGTAAAAATCTAATACACACACAAGCAAGAGTAGGATTTTATGCGTTAAGCGGCCCGAACCTGCGTAAAAAGCTTGTCGGTGCTGACCGCTAGCTCTGCTCTTGGCGCCAACCCTCTCCCGTCGAAGGATCAAAAGGGTTCCACGTTGGTTCCCATAGGTGTCCTGCCAAGTCATATTCGGCACGCCAGGTAGGGGAGGGAGATTCTTGCGCTAATCTGAGCAAGCTCTGTGTCAGATGCTTGTGAGCTGAGCACAACGCCGCAGCTGCCGTGAAGCGGGGCGCGACGGTTGTTGCTCCGCTTTGCTATGGCCTCCCAATGCCTGCGCGGACGTGTTCCTGCGTGAGCGCAGGCCGGGGATGTGGAGACCCCAAGATCGACGCCATCAGGTTGGTGCGTCACTCCATGACAGTACGTCGCTGTCGAATGTGTGCCTGGGTGCTTCACAGAGGCCTCCGTCGCACACTCCGACGGAAGCACCTCTGCGAAGCGATGCATAGCCGTCGAGGATGTGCCAACAGGTCCCGAAGCCCCGGCGCGCCCTCCAGCAGAAGCGTTTTCCCCACTCGAGATATCGTATCGCCGCCCAAGATGTGCTCGGGGGCTCCGTTAGCACGGCCTAGCAAAAATAAATAAAAGGGGTTACACCCCGGTGAACTCTTCTCCAAGCGATAGTCATAGACTATTGACAAGCGCCTTGCCGAAAAAGGGTTGCCGGGAGCGGTGACATCCTGCTTGCCGAGGACCTGAGGCCTCGGCAAAAGATCCAGATGTCGTGGGAAGCGGCATGACAGATAAGTCACAAAGTTCCAGATGAAATTTTTGAGTAGATAGATTGTTTAATTTCCCTTCTAAAGATCCCGACCTCTGTATGAGAAATCGCGCGCAGTGGAACCTTGCTAGGATCAGTGCACCTTGTCTCTGTTTCGAACTCGTTCAATGACCTGAACGGCCAAAGGGCGCCTTCAAACTGTTTCGAACCTAATCAACAGAACAAGCGGCTATGCAGTACCTGATTTCGCCTCGAGCCGTGCTCGACGATCTCTATGGTTGCACTGAGTGCGGCAAGGTGTCTTGCCCACAACTACCCCTCCGACGAACTGCTAAGGACCCAATCCTCAAAGCACTAGCGGTAGGACCAGTCATGCGGGCAAGCTTCCGGAAAACGCGAAGACGTATCATAGAGGAAGTGGGATCAGGGAAAGGGGAAACAATATTTCATTCATTTGTTAGGGATAATCTCAGACATATTACATGGCTAATATTTTCTACTCTTACCTAAAGCTAATGTCCTTGGCGAGGAACCATGCTTGCCGGACGGAAGTTCAAGAAGACAAAAGGCGGCCCCTGCGCAGTCCAAGCTGGTTCCTCCTGGATCAGCACTATGCAGAGGAGAATGGGGCCAGGAGAGACGGAGGAGCTGGGAGCCGGGCACTGACAGGAAGATGGAGCAGCACCAGTCATTCCGGCGTTGGAAGAGGAGAGCCGGGACTGATGGTGATGGTGCGGCCAGTGGTTAGTCCAAGGTCAGATCCTCATACCCATGCGAGGCATGCCAAGGATCTGACCCGTTCCCGTTGTCGCTGCCGTCTGTCCCTTCCTTGTTGCTCCCACGCGAGGAAGGAATTTTAGTCCCACTCGAGCTCTCTTCGCAGCAGCCAAGATTCGCACCTGAGCTCCCATATAGCTTGACGGAGAGCAGGTTGTCCGCCATCATCTTGAAGCGGAGAACGTGCCCATCCCAGAGATTGTGGGCGCGGGCGAAGCTCTTCCACCCACGCCAAGGGATAGGACCCGAGGCCCAGAATGCTCCACGGCCACCGGTACGGCGCCATTACCGCAGCCGTGCACCCGGAACCATAGCGTCGGGGACCTCTCCCCCTTCATTGCCTTGGCGAAGGCACCAGGGAGTTGAAGTCGGGTCCTGATGTGCCCTCGTAGCTAGACAAGGAACTCCATCGGGTTCCTTTCGACATGAACCCCTGCCGGAACAAGCCTCGGAGAAGGCGAAGGTGCTGGAGTAGCGCCCCGCCTTCCCGGAACGGGGCCCCCGCGGCCCCTCGCCCTTCCACCTCCACGGGTGTTCGGGCCGTCCTCCACCGTCGCGGCTCCGAAAGTTGTTGCATGATCCGAATGGGATCCCCTCGCCACTCTAGAGGCTAATGGTGGTAGACCTCGTCCCCTAACCATGGTTAGGGGCGAGCCCCACTTGAAGCTAAAGAAGATGTCGAAGACCAAGACTGAGGAATTGGGGGCTTCAGGAGCGGATGGATGTGCAAAACCCCTCGCAAACCCCCTAATTTATAGAGCGGGGCGCGGGGGCTAGCCTTCCTCACTCCGGGAGTCGCCGCCCCTCTTGCCCAATCACCCGTGCTCACGGGCGAGCAGGGAACAGCCCTGCTACAGCAATGCATGCATGGGCGGGCCCAGCCATGACTGCATCTTTTAAGCCAACATCCGCCACTTGCATGTCCGTTACTGTGCATGCCACGCGCGTGGCAGAAGTGTTTCGAGAGGTGGGACGGCCACTACGCGCACGTCCCCCACTTCACGCGTTCAATGCACGATGTGGGGAAAGGAGAACTAGTAATGACTCCAACCACAGAAGCCCGTGCACCACTTCGGGTCTGGCCCAACAACACTTCTCACGCGTGTGTGGCATAGGCCTGGGAGCTCCTGTCGGTGCACTAAAGACTGGGGTCTCGAGTGCTTCGGACTTGTGCACGGGCGCAAGAAGATCCTCTATGGCTGGGCGCGGCAAGAGCCGACTAGAGGAATAACCTCCAAGGTTAGAAAGGCCCCGGCAAGCCTGCCTTGCCGTGATGATATCCAAGGCCATGCCCATCCAGGGTGTGATGAACACATCTAGTCACAAGGCTCCGACGAGCTTGCCTTGCCGGGATAGTATCCAAGGCGACACCTTCCACCAAAGGTGTGAGAGACTAGCAAAGATCACAAGACCCTGATACGTCTCCAACGTATCTATATTTTTTTATCATTCCATGCTATTATATTATCAACTTTGGATGTTTTATATGCTTGAATATATTATTTTTGGGACTAACCTATTGACCTAGAGCCCAGTGTCAGTTTCTGTTTTTTTCCTTGTTTTTGACCTTTTTCAGATAAGAATATCAAACGGAGTCCAAATGGAATAAAACTTTCGCCGAGATTTTTTATGGAAAATATCAAAAATACCGGAAGAAAAAGATACCGGAGAGGAGTCCCAAGGAAGCCACGAGCCAGGGAGGCGCGCCCACCCCCCTGGGCACGCCTGGGGGGCTCGTGACTCCCTTGTGGGTCCCCCTGAATTGTTCTTGATGCCATCTGGTCTTATAAATACAGAAACCTCCAAAAATAAACCTAGATCGGGAGATCCGCCACCGCAAGCCTATGTAGCCACCAAAAACCAATCGGGAGCCCGTTCCGGCACCCTGTCGGAGGGGGAATCCATCTCCGGTGGCCATCTTCATCTCCCGGCGATCTCCATGACAAGGAGGGGGTAGTTCTCCCTCGGGGCTGAGGGTATGTACCAGTAGCTATGTGTTTGATCTCTCTCTCGTGTTCTTGAGATGTCATGATCTCGATGTACCGCGGGCCTTGCTACTATAGTTGGATCCTATGATGTTCTCCCCCCTCTCCCTTCTTGTAATGAATTGAGTTTACCCTTTGAAGTTATCTTATCGGATTGAGTCTTGAAGAACACTTGAGGTATGCCTTGCACGTGTCTATCTGTGGTGACAATGGGATATTCATGTGAGTACTTGATGTATGTTTTGGTGATCTACTTGCGGGTTTCGTGACATCGGGAACCTATGCATATGGGTTGGCACACGTTTTGACTATCCGGTAGAAACTTTTGGGCACTCTTTCAAGTTCTATGTGTTGGTTGAATAGATGATTCTGAGATTGTGTCACTACAAGAAATATGATCGATAATGACCCACCATTTTGGTCAAAGAATCGTCATTGGTATCATGTTACGACCTTTTTTTGACCAAATTCAGAGGGTCAACAGTTGGCCGTCAAGAACGAACAATCATGATCTTTTCAATATTTTGGTCAAGTATTCTTTGACCAAAAAACTTAGGTCATAAAATCTTTGACCAATTTTTTTGGTCATTACATGTGTACCTGAACCACGTAGGAGCTGACATGGCATCAGCCACGTGGCTAAGCTGATGATGTGGCGGATCACCAATGACTGAAAAATAAGGTCACAATTTTGCTAGCCCAATCCAAATCAGACGCCTAAATGGGCCAGGCCCAACAATTCAAATCAATATTTGATATTTCAGCCCATTACTATTTTTATCTAGGACCAGGCCTTGTTTTTGCACAGTTTTCATACACTAGGCATCGTAGATAATTCCGACGAAAAAAAATATGTTAAATAGTCCCGGTCATTTAAGCAATAAGCATCATTGCAGAAACTTTACAAACATGCACCACATAAAATAGTTCGGCCTTCAACTCCACTACAAATCCAGTTACAATGACGCTTCATCCAGTTACAACTCCAGCCCTAGAACCTAGTAACTATTACTAAAATGAGCACGTAAAGAGAATGGAAGGTGCAATGAAGCTTCATCTAAGTCAAACATGTTACAATGACTAACAGTTAACTGGTACTATATTACATTGTGAAATGAGCACAATATGTGATTTGACTTGTAACTATATTCATGTGTGTATACTAAGTGTGGGTGATACAATTGAAGCCCCAGCTGTCATATCTTCTTTATTGCTCCGGAGGAACGAAGGAACATGTGTAGCAGTCTCCATTATCTTCCCAGCTCAGGCCGATAAATTTCCATCTAAAATTCATGTGCACACATTCAAAATCAAGAGATATAGTATAATCTAGGTATCATGTAGAATGTTACTGCATGAATGCAAACACCTTTTGGGTGACTCATCAACACTCCAATCTATAGAAAATAGTAGCTTGCACTAAATAAAGATTAACTGGCATATATATGTAGTAAGGAATAAACTTATGCGCCATTGTGGCCAACTAAATTTACATCAGCTCCATAGCAGTTTTAAGTTATCACTCTCTCTAGCAAATGGAACAATTAACAGGACATAATCTTAAAACTTATATGGATTTCACCATTTGAACTACATATATTATTTCTGTCTTGCAAGTAGAAGGGATTGATAGATACCTGTTGATAAAAGGTAGATCTCTGATATGGAGATAAGGCAAAAAAAAACTAATGTCACGGGTCAGGAATTATGTCCAGTATCTCCTGCAAAGCATGTCAACAGTGTTTATAAAATATATGTAAAAGTGATCCTCAATGTCTATTTCTCAAACAGCAAGTACTACAGGATCAAGATTTAATTAGACATGGACAAAACTCTATAGAAACAAGCATATGTATGAATGACAATAAGATAGCAGCATTACCTACTCGCCACCATTAGATCAGTTTTATTTAAATAAATGTTTACCTGTATGGCTAAAATATAAATTTGACCTGTAAAGTAGAACATCTAACGAAACTCACATAACTTATTACCTAGTTCGAGTCTGAATAAAATACAAATCGATGCAGAATAATACCATCATTTTCCTATGGTTCAAACAAACATAGCTCATTACCGTAGGATCCAAGATGATAATGAGATCATAGTCCTATGTTTTTCTCTATGAACTTTTCAGAATGTTACGAATAAAATAGGCTCTACGAATTGTTTACAATAAACCTAATCATAAAACTATGATGTGCCAAAACTGGGAAGATATGGATTATCACAGTGATCGGTAGAGAGCATCGAATAATAGATATATATGATACACAAATTAGAAGGAATAAATGAAAACAATAAGGACTAATCTACCGTACAAAAGGGCATACCCGGCTTCCAGAGTAAGACAATGAAAATTCATGCATTAATACGAAGCCATTTTAACTCAAAAACAATCAGCTACGACTTCATGGGTACTGCACATGAATATAAGAATGTGAAAATGACATGTAATTCAACTGTGGGAATCAATCAAATGAGTTATTTAATTCAGTGGAGAATTAATCATCGATAACAATAAATCTGATCTGCAAAACGGTGGAAGACACAAAGAAGAGTTATAATAATACACGATAATCAATAGATAGTATTCTGGTTTGTGAGTGAGCTCGTCATAATGTAAAACCATGTACGATTGTTCTTAATTTGTAGTAGAGTAAATTTGTATTGCATTGGAACACAAATTCGTTATGATAGTATTAGCTAAAAAAATTCTTTATGATAGTATCAGCTATAAAGAGATCGAACCAACTAACTAAATGTAAACTGTATTAAAATGGGTGTACTTCATTATGATAAACCCTTTAGAAGGACCTAGTTGGCGTTCACTTGTTGTGCAAACAAATTAAATACACACATAAGTCCATTGGTTACTTCTTAAGGAAAGAAAAACGTAAAGGCCCAGTACCACACAGGTTCAAATGAATCTCTTGCCCATTATACTTCTTAAGTGCTAGAGCAAAATCAAATTTCCTTGAGAAGTTTCTGATATAGCGGCCATGCGAAAAGCAACAAAATCTGGATACTGCACCGTAAAGGCCAATTCCCACGTGGATGCGAAAAGCAACAAAACCTGTAAAGTAGAACATCCAACAAAACTCAAATAACTTATTATCCAGTTCTAGTCCGAATAAAATACAAATCAATGCATAACTATTCCCACTGAAATAATAATATGGCATCTCACTTAAAATGTTAATATGGTTTGGTATTATCTTTTTATATAATACAAATATTGTTGGAGATAAATATATGAGATGAATCAAATAGACATGAGTGAACGATAGAGATTTTTTTTACAAAAATAGATTAGTTAATTCATGTCAAATATGTAGTGGACCATTTTATTTTTTGGAAATAAAAATAGTTACATGCAAAATAATTGGACATTGTCATAACTGACCAGTTCCGCAATAGTTCCAGCTAGCTCCTGGCGAAGAAGATTTAGTGGTGGCCTACATATCATATTAAGTTCACAACGTTAGAAACATCAATGTGGGAAGCTAAAATATATGTACTCTTCAAGCATTCCCTTTCTGGCGGTATATGGTGCATCCTTGTCCGAAGGTTCGATAGTGAGTTATATGAAGAAGCAAATTCTAGGAGCTAGAGGAGGATATCCATAATTGCGATCTGTTATGTGGCTTGTAGTTTGCTCCACTACCTCTTCTATAAAGTTCATCCATAGGCACTGGTTAAATATATGAGCAGAAGCAATGCCTGAACATACAATGAATGTTTCAAATTTTAATATCCATCTATAAAGCACAAACTGTTACCTGTATACTGTCAATAGCCCCAAGTAGCAGCAGCTGAGTGATGCATTTACTTCTAACAGTCTCCATCATAGGGTTCTCTTCTTCTTCAGTCTTGTCAGCTCCATCAGCATCAGGTGTCTAGATCAATAAGCAGGCAAATTAAATAAATAAAAATAACATAGCAAACCATGACGGAAATGTGACTCGGTACTTCCAATGTTCCAAACTAAGCTCACTGCTGGTATCTGCTAATAGCCTAATATGCTTCAGCATATTGAATTCAATAGGTAGCCCAAGTGAGAGAATACCATTGCAATTTCCCCATCATTCATCAAATTCATAAATTAAACACTGAATTAATCTTGTACAGGACTGTCTTATAACAGATTATAGGTAAAATCTGTCTTATAACAGATTATAGGTAAACACTGAATCAATCTTGTGCAGCAAAGGTAAAATTTGTAGCATAGTTAGCAACTTAAGATTATAGGTCACTAAAGTGCATGCCGATACATCAGCAAAATTCATATAACAGACTTCGAGCTTGTGCAGGACTGTCTTATTAAGCACATCATGCTAACATGCAAACTCGTGATTGGAAAAAAGAAGTTACTCTAGCGAAAACTTGTGCTAAGAAGTAAATAGATCTAGAAGGAGCAACGCTTCTGAACATTCTAAGAACAATCAAGAGGCGTGACAGCGAGCGAGGACGGAGAGCACCTGCCACAGGGGACCAGCGACACCTCGTCAACCATGCGTGGCAATGAGCGAGGACGGAGAGACGCCGCCGCCGCCGTTGCCGCTCGTCAACCATGCTTGGGGTTGGCACCGGGAGGCAGCTCGATGTAGGCCTTCATCCACCTCTCCCTGCTCACCTCCACCTTCAATCATCAATCGCAAACACAAGAGCCACCAGCATCAATCATCAGGCGCCAAACAGATGAAACCCTAGACGGAATCTCGCGGATGGTTGAGCGAATGGATATCACCTGGAGGAGGTGGGCATGGAGGCTCTTCTCGCGGGCATCAGACAGCCTGACGGCCTCCTTCAGGCGTGCGCCTCGACCCGCGACAGCAGCCCCTGGAGCCGGTCGTACATGCCCTGCCACTACGCGGAGGGCAACTTCAGCAGCGGCAGGGGAAGGGGTGGAGCATCGGAGGAAAACTGCGTGAAGGAGTCAGGGCGCCGGAGGATAGAAGAAGCAAGTGGCGGCTAGGGTAGAGGGAGATGAGGGAGACACCTGTGGGACAGCTTGTGTATGTATGTTCGGTTGGCAACCCTAGATGGTTTGGTGGGCTTCAGCCCATCATCAAAAGGTGAGGTTGATCCAAATGTCAACTATTTAGAGAATTTTCTCTTAAAAAAATCTATTTAGAAAACCAATATAAATCTTATGTTTCTAAAAAAATATTCTAAAAAGTAAATATATGCACGTAAAATTAGTAGGGTATCAAGTCTACCAAAATTGATGATTATGCCTAGTCTTGGTGACACCCGGCAAAGGATAAAATGCAAGCATTGTTGCGCCACTCAAAAGAGAAGTGCATGCATGAATGGACTATGAGAAAATGACGAAAAAAGGTTTGCCCATTGTTTTCTAAATACTCGCAAAATTTGTGTACAATTAAAAGAGGACGGCGGTGAACCCGCAGCGCACTGTCTTATCGTGTCCCTCGACCCATAACCGCCCTCGTGCGCACCGTTGATGAGGTCAAGGGCATCGTTTTATTTGGATTCAATAATCCCGGTAAACATCGTAAAATTTAATAGAAGTATTGAACAATTTTGAATACTCAAAAGATTGAAAATGTTTCGGTAATAAAAGAATGTCTCTATGTATATCTCTTTCTCCACACTATTTAAAAAGGACCTAAGGTTTTATCTTAAACAATGTTTTCTCCCACCACCCCTTCATCCAAACTCCCAACCTTCACCTATCTGTTTTCCCTTTTTTCATCCCCTTTTCATTTTCATAAAAAAGTAAACCAATAAACCAAATCAATATATGGTATAGCAATGAGTACACGGTCCATAAATGGAAATTTTCTTATAGTAAAACCTCGACATGTATGACATCTCTAATAACCCAATAATGCCAATAAATTCACATCCCAAAAGCAAATAGATATGAAATCTTTTATATTTTGGCCATCATGTGATATGTGGGCCTCATCTCCCAGTTAGGATACATTACTACACTTGCACTTTGTAGTCCGAACATAGAAAGAATTGACAAGTAGGCTTGACACATGGACAAAATTGTCGATGTGTCATCCGGTCACCTCCGGCCAGAGGACTATGACCTTGTAATTTGGTCATGACGAGTTGAGAATAAGATCATCAACAATGCCAGCAAGCTTAATGACCTTTTTTGTAATAATATTATGACCTTATGAGCACAAATGGTCATGATATTATGGAGTCTGGACGCTCGCAAACTCTCGATGACCTATTTTTGAAATTTGGTCATAGATCTATGACCAATTAAAACCCCGTCACAATTTTTTGTCATAAATGAGTGTTTTTCTTGTAGTGTGTGATGCATATCATATAATCATGACCATAGATACTTGAGGTGACAATGGAGTATCTAGGTGACATTAGGGTCTTGGTTGATGTGTTTCTTAAGGTGTTATTCTAGTACGAACTCTAGGATAGATTGAACGGAAATAATAGCTTTGTGTTATTTTACTACGGACTCTTTAATAGATCGATCAGAAAAAATAACTTTGTGGTGGTTTCGTACCCGACAATAATCTCTTCGTTTGTTCTCCGCTATAAGTGACTTTGGAGTGACTCTTTTTTGCATGTTGAGGGCTAGTTATATGATCCAATTATGTTATCATTTTTTAGAGAACTTCACTAGTGAAAGTATGAACCCTAGGCCTTGTTTCCATGCATTGCAATACCGTTCTTGCTCACTTTTATTATTAATTACCTTGCTGTTTTTATCACCATCTCTTCGCCGAACTAGTGCACCTATACAGTTTACCATTGTATTGGGTGTGTTGGGGACACAATAGACTCTTTGTTATTTGGTTGCAGGGTTGCTTGAGAGAGACCATCTTCATCATACGACTCCCACGGATTGATAAACTTTAGGTCACCCACTTGAGGGAAAATTTCTACTGTCCTACAAACATCTGCACTTGGAGGCCCAACAATGTATACAAGGAGAAGGTTGCGTAGTAGACATGAAACTCTTTTCTGGCGCCGTTGCCGGGGAGGTTAGCGCTTGAAGGTATATCTTTAGATCTTGCAATTGAATCTTTTAGTTTCTTGTTTTATCACTAGTTTATTTTATTTAAAGAAAACTAAAAAAATGGAATTAAGGTTGCCTCATATGCTTCATCTTTTTAATGTATTTCGTGAAAATGATGGAAAAGAAAATTGTGCTCAAGTGCTAGAAGAAGAAATACATAGGATGCTTGGCATAAAATATGTGACGGATGAGCATGATTGCAATGTTGTTAGTATGAATACTTTGAATATACATGATGCTAATTGTGATTGCACTATTTATGATGAAAATATTTCCTATAAGCATGTTGATTTCTGTGGAATACATAGAGTTTGCAAATATATACCAAAAAGAGAAGATAGATTTTGTAAGACACATAAGTATTTAGAAACTAAGTTGTTGCATGTGAGGCTAGATGATTGTGCTGAAATATTTAACATTGATAGCCGCCCTTGTGAACTTTGCAATGAACTTGGTCATTTAAATCTCCAATGCAAATTGTTTCATGATCAAATCGTGTCCAAAATTTTTGATGACTTGATTTCCCTTGCGTATCATAATGAACTTAGTTTGCTTCTGAGATATGAAGAAATGAAACGTATAACTAAGAGCCTCCCAGATTGGGCTGTCATGTAAATGCTTGATTATGATCTAGAAGAAATTTATTTATATTGTGCGGTAAATTGCATTGAGAATCCTTATATTGCCAATTACTTAAAGGCAAGAAAACAAATGGAACATAAAGATAATACTAACGAAGGGGAAGAGGTTTCGCAATACCCTCCTATTATTTCTTATGATTAATCAGGTAACGAGGAGAAGCTTTCTATTCAACCAACCTCTCCAAAGGGAAGCTTGGAAAAATTAAGTAAACCTTCACATGATGGGGTGAAGAAGAACAAAAGAAGAAAAGGTAAAGGTAAAAAGGTATCTCTCCCAAATAATGTTGCTCCTTATATTGATATGCCTCATGAGAATGAATCAAAAATAAATGTGGAGGATGATAATAATTGCTATACTATTGGTGCTATTCATACTATTAATGATGAGAGTGATTATGGCTATGATATGCAAAACCACAAGCTTGGGGATGCTATGTTTGACGATAATGACATGTTTGAGAATATATTTGCTACAATTAATGTTTGTCCCAAGCATGAGGATGCTACGTTAAAAGAAGATGATCCTTTTAGTCCGCTCACTTTGAGTGATCAAATTTACTATGATTATTGCATACCTCCTATCTATGATGATTATTGTGATGATAATTATGCTATGAAGAAGAATGATGATAAAACTTTTCACAAATATAAGTATACTTTTGCTAAACATTGCTCTTTTAATGTGGAAACTATTTGTAGTATTCAAGTCTTTTACGATACTCCCACTACTATCGATGAGAATAAATTTGCCTATGTGGAGAGTAGTAAAATTTCTATGCTTGTAGATCATGAAAAGAATTCTTTAGGTGCTGGTTATATTGTTGAATTCATTCATGATGCTACTGAAAATTATTATGAGAGAGGATCATATGCCTCTACATATTGCAATAACATCAAGTTTCCTCTCTATATGTTGAAATTTTTGAAGTCATGCTTGTTTTGCCTTCCTATGCTAGTTGATTCTTGCTCCAATAAATTGTTTGTTCACAAAATTACTATGCGAAGGAAGTGGGTTAGACTTAAATGTGCTAGTCATATGCTTCATGATGCTTCCATTATGTTTCAATCATTATCTTTTATGTGAGCATCATTGAAATCATCATGCCTAGCTTGAAAGGCATTAAAGAAAAGCTCTTGTTGGGAGACAACCCAATATATATCCTTACTGTTTTTGTGTGTTCACATGATTAGTCTACTTTATTAATCATGTTTTATCGCTTTTATTTCAATAAAGTGCCAAGTAAAGCCTTTATGATTAGTTTGGGTGATAGTTGTTTGATCATGCTGAAAAAGACAGAAACTTTGCGCTCACGAAATTATTTTTAATTCCTATCCAGAGAGGGCCATTAGGTTGATTCTTTTTGCTGCTGATTTATATAAAAATTTACTTAATTTTCATATTTGTTTCAAAAAAATTGGAGGTGCAGGAGTATGGTTATCATTCAGATCATTACAGAATGTTCTGTTCTTGACAGATTTTGTTTTCAATGCATAGTTTGCTTGTTTCTAGTATTTCCATAGATTATGTTAAGTTGTAAAAATTGTGGAAATGATAATATACAGTAGTCATTGTGCAGAACAATTATGGATCTTGTCTTGACAGTACCAAAGTGAATGATTTGTCTTTATTATACTAACCCATCTCACGAAGTTCCGTTAAGTTTTGTGTTGTGAAGTTTTCAAGTTTTGGGTAAAGTTCGGATAGACAACGAAACAAGGAGTGGCAAGAGCCTAATCTTGGGTATGCCCAAGGCACCCCAAAGCCATATTCAAGGACACCAAAAATCCTAAGCTTGGGGATGCCCCGGGAAGGCATCCCCTCTTTCGTCCTCAATCCATCAGTAACTTTACTTGGGGCTATATTTTTATTCACCACATGATATGTGTTTTGCTTGGAGCGTCATTTTATTTTATTAATATTTTCTTTCTGTTATTTATATTAATGTTTTGCATCATTTAGTTCAATAAAAATATCAAGGATAGCCTTTACCATGCTTAATTTGCAAGTATAAGAGTTCCTGTTTCAAAACAAAAAGTTTGCTTGTAGTGCAAAAATTCCCTAGAATTTTATGTACGTCGGAATAGCTTGAAATTTGGACACAGTATGCTATTATAAATTCTCTACAGAATGGATTTTGTTCAGAATTTTTGGAGTTAATTAAGTATGGATCTTGCTGCATTCTTTATAGACTATTCTGTTTAGGCAGATTGCTGTTTTGTTTGCATATGTTTGCTTGTATAATGATTCCATTTGAGGATGGGAGTTTTAAATATGCAGAAGCATTTAGTATGCAATGTGAAATAATAATTTTAGTGATTTTCTACAGTAGAGGATGATATAGTGTTACATTGATTTATACTAACCTATCTCACGAGTTCTTGTTGAGTTTTTTGTGGGTGAAGTTTTTAAGATTTTGGAAACCACCATATGAGAGGAATTAAGGAGACACAAAAGCTCAAGCTTGGGGATGCCAAGACACACCCAACCCATATTTCAAGAAGTCTCAAGCATCAAAGCTTGGGGATGCCCCGGTTGGCATCCCACCTTTCTTCTTCAACAATTATCGGTTAGTATCGGTTGAACCTAAGTTTTTGCTTCTTCACATGATTCGTGCTATCTTTGGAGTGCCATTTTATTTTGTTTGAATAAGGTACTTAGGATCTGAAATTCTTAGATGGGAGAGTCTTCACATAGCCAAATAACTATTCAACTACTCATTGATTTTCACTTATATCTTTTGGAGTAGTTTTTCTTTTACTCTCATGCTTCACTTATATCATTTTGAGAGTCTTAAATGGCATGGTAATTTTCTTAGGTTATGAATGTAGTCCTAATATGATGGGCATCCAAGAGGGATATAATAAAAACTTTCATATAAAGTGCATCGAGTACTATGAGAAGATTGATTCTTTGCATATAGTTTTCAAACATAGGGATGGTGATATTAGAGTCATGCTAGTTAGTAATTATGGATTGGTAGAAATACTTGTGTTAGAGTTTGTAATTCCCGTATCATGCACATATTGTGAACCGCTATGTTAGGAAGTCGGAGCATGATGTTTTTATTGAGTGTCATCCCTTGTGTGGAGGCCGGGATCGCGTGATGGTTAACTGCTACCACCCTTCCCCCAGGAGCATGCATCTAATACTTTGTTTCGATTACTAATAAAACTTTTGCAATAAGTATGTGAGTTCTTTATGACTAATGTTGAGTCCATGGATTATACGCACTCTCACCCTTCCACCGTTGCTAGCCTCTCTAGTACCGCGCAACTTTTATCGGTGCATTACACCCACCATATATCCTTCCTCAAAACAACCACCATACCTACCCATCATGGCATTTTTATAGCCATTCCGAGATATATTGCCATGCAACTTCCACCATTCCATTTATTATGACACGCAACATCATTGTCATATTGCTTTGCATGATCATGTAGTTGACATCGTATTTGTTGCAAAACCACCATTCATATCTTTCATACATGTCACTCATGATTCATTGCACATCCCGGTACACTGCCGGAGGCATTCATATAGAGTCATATATTTTGTTATAAGTATCGAGTTGTAAGTAAATAAAAGTGTGATGATCATCATTATTAGAGCATTGTCCCATGTGAGGAAAGGACGGCAGCTATGATTCCCTCACAAGTTGGGATGAGACTCCGGGCTATAAAAATAAAATAAAAGAGGCCAAAGAGCCCACAAAAAAATGAAAATGAAAAAAAAGAAAAAAGAGGCCAAAGAGCCCAAACAAAAAAAATGAGAGAATAAGAAATAAGGGACAATGCTACTATCCTTTACCACACTTGTGCTTCAAAGTAGCACCATGATCTTCATGACACAGAGTCTCATATATTGTCACTTTCATATACCAGTGGGAATTTAATTATAAAACTTGGCTTGTATATTCCAATGATGGGCTTCCTCAAATTGCTCTAGGTCTTCGTGAGCAAGCAAGTTGGATGCACACCCACTTAGTTTCTTTTTGAGCTTTCATACACTTATAGCTCTAGTGCATCCGTTGCATGGAAATCCCTACTCACTCACATTGATATCTATTGATGGGCATCTCCATAGCCTGTTGATACACCTAGTTGATGTGAGACCATCACCTCCCTTGTTCCTCACAACCTCCACCATATTCTATTCCACCTATAGTGCTATGTCCATGGATCACGCTCATGTATTGCGTGAGAGTTGAAAGAGTTTGAGAAAGTAAAAGTGTGAAAACAATTGCTTGACTAATACCGGGGTTGTGCATGATTTAAATACATTGTGTGGGGAAGATGGAGCATAGCCAGACTATATGATATTGTAGGGATAACTTTCTTTGGCCGTGTTATTTTGAAAAGACATGATTGCTTTGTTAGTATGCTTGAAGTATTATTGTTCTTATGTCAATATTAAACATTTTGTCTTGAATCATATGGATCTGAATATTCATGCCACAATAGATGTCAGGTAGCATTCCACATCAAAAATTCTGTTTTTATCATTTACCTACTTGAGGACGAGCAGGAATTAAGCTTGGGGATTGTTGATACGTCTCCAACGTGTCTATAATTTTTTTATCGTTCCATGCTATTATATTATCAACTTTGGATGTTTTATATGCATGAATATGCTATTTTATATTATTTTTGCGACTAACCTATTGACCTAGAGCCCAGTGCCAGTTTTTGTTTTCCCTTCTTTTTGACCTTTTTCACATAGGAATATCAAACGGAGTCCAAACGGAATAAAACTTTCGCCGTGATTTTTATGGAAAATATCAAAAATACCAGAAGAAAAATATACCGGAGAGGAGTCCTGAGGAAGGCACGAGCCAGGGAGGCGTGCCCAACCCCCTGGGCGTGCCTGGGGGGCTTGTCACTCCCTTGTGGGTCCCTCTGACTCGATGCCATCTGGTCTTATAAATACAGAAACCTCCAGAAATAAACCTATATCGGGAGTTCCGCCGCTGCAAGCCTCTCTAGCCACCAAAAACCAATCAGGAGCCCGTTCCGGCACCCTGCCGGAGGGGGAATCCATCTTCGGTGGTCATCTTCATCATCCCGGCGATTTCCATGACGAGGAGGGAGTAATTCTCCCTCGGGGCTGAGGGTATGTACCAGTAGCTATGTGTTTGATCTCTCTCTCGTGTTCTTGAGATGTCATGATCTCGATGTACCGCGGGCTTTGCTACTATAGTTGGATGCTATGATGTTCTTCCCCCTCTCCCTTCTTGTAATGAATTGAGTTTCCCCTTTGAAGTTATCTTATCGGACTGAATCTTTAAGAACACTTGATGTATGTCTTGCACGTGTATGTCTGTCGTGACAATGGGATATTCATGTGAGTACTTGATGTATGTTTTCGTGATCAACTTGCAGGTTTCGTGACATCGGGAACCTATGCATTTGGGTTGGCACACATTTTGACTCTCCGGTAGAAACTTTGGGGCACTCTTTGAAGTTCTATGATGATTCTGAGATTGTGTGATGCATATCGTATAATCATGCCCACGGATACTTGAGGTGACAATGGAGTATCTAAGTGACACTAGGGTCTCGGTTGATGTGTGTCTTAAGGTGTTATTCTAGTACGAACTCTGGGATAGATTGAACGAAAAGAATAGCTTCGTGTTATTTTACTACGGACTCTTGAATAGATCGATCAGAAAGAATAACTTTGTGGTGGTTTCGTACCCGACAATAATCTCTTCGTTTGTTCTCCGCTATTAGTGACATTGGAGTGACTCTTTATTGCATGTTGAGGGCTAGTTATATTATCCAATTATGTTATCATTGTTGAGAGAACTTCACTAGTGAAAATATGAACCCTAGGCCTTGTTTCCACGCATTGCAATACCGTTCGTGCTCACTTTTATTATTAATTACCTTGCTGTTTTTATAATTTCAGATTACAAAAACCTATATCTACTATCCATATTGCACTTGTATCACCATCTCTTTGCCGAACTAGTGCACCTATACAATTTACCATTGTATTGGGTGTGTTGGGGACATAAGAGACTCTTTGTTATTTGGTTGCAGGGTTGCTTGAGAGAGACCATCTTCATCCTACGCCTCCCACGGATTGATAAACCTTAGGTCACCCACTTGAGGGAAAATTGCTACGGTCCTACAAACCTCTGCACTTGGAGGCCCAACAACGTCTACAAGGAGAAGGTTGCATAGTAGACATCAGACCCCGGCAAGCTTACCTTGTCGGGACAACGCTCAGAGCCCCGACAAGCCCTCCTTGTCGGGAAGGTGGGCTTGGCCACTGGCGGAGACACCAGCCCGGCAAGATCCTTCTGCCTGGCAGGTGGTCCCTTCTGCCATAGTGCCACCACCCTTCGAAGTGCCAGCACAGCATCCAGGTGTCAAAACACCTGGGTACGTGTCTCCACCAGCACAATGCTGGTCACGGGCCTGACAAGCATTTAATGCCCTCGACATCATGGTAGATAGATAAGAACCGACCATGTTCACTGTAAGTCTTGTGAACCTGCTATTGAGCATTGTTGGTGACCCCTTTACCTATAAAAGGAGGCCCATGGCTCATTTCTAAGGGACTTTTTGGACACTTTTGGTCTTTAGACACTTTGGACATTGGCCATCGAACGATCACTGTAGCAGCCAACACTACAGTAAAAATCTAATACACACACACAAGCAGGAGTAGCGTTTTACGGGTTAAGCAGCCTGGACCTGGGTTAAAAGCTTGCTGGTGCTGATCGCTAGCTCTGTTCTTGGCGCCACCCCTCTCCCGTTGAACGATCAAAAGGGTTCCATGTTGGTTCCCATAGGTGTCCTCCCACGACAATCTATCTTCATTTCAAAGATCCATTTGTACTTAATAGTCTTACGACCATCAAGTAGTTCTTCCAAAGTCCACACTTTGTTTTCATACATGGATCCTCTCTCTGATTTCATGGCCTCCAGCCATTTGTCGGAATACGGGTCCACCATCGCTTCTCCGTAGCTCGTAGGTTCATTGTTGTCCACCAATATGACCTCCAAGACAGGATTACCGTACCACTCTCGAGTAGTGGGTGTCCTTGCTGACCTACGAGGTTTGGAAGTAACTTGATCTGAAGCTTCATGCTCACCATCATTGGCTTCCACTTCAACTGGTGTAGGCGCCACAAGAACAATTTCATGTGCCCTTCCACTCTCTGGTTGAAGTGTTGGTTCAATAACCTCATCAAGTTCCACCATCCTCCCACTCAATTCTTTCGAGAAAAACTACTTCTCGATAAAGGACTCGTTTCGTGAAACAAACACTTTGCTTTCGGATTTGAGATAGGAGGTATACCCAACTATTTTGAGTATCCTATGAAGATGCATTTGTCTTCTTTTGGTTCGATCTTATGAGGCCGAAGCCTTTTGACATATGTATATAGCCCCAAACTTTAATAAATGACATATTAGGTTTCTCCCTACCATAGTTCATATAGTTTCATCTCAATGAAACTTACGTGGTACCCTATTAAAGTGAATGTGGTTGTCTCTAATGCATAACCCCAAAACTATAGTGGTAATTTGATAAGAAACATCATAGTGTGCACCATATTTAATAGGGTGCGGCTATGATGTTTCGACACACCATCACATTATGGTGTTCGAGGTGGCATGAGTTGTGAAACAATTTCCACATTGTCTTAAATGTGTGCCAAACTTCCAACTCAGATATTCATCTCTACGAACATATCATAGATATTTCATCCTCTTGTGGCGACGATCTTCAACTTCACTCTAAAATTACTTGAACCTTTCAATAATTTAGACTTGTGTTTTATCAAGTAAATATACCAGTATCTACTCAAATCATGTGTGAAGAAAGAACATAATGATATCCAATGTGTGCCTCAGCACTCATTGGACTGAATACATCAAAATGTTTCACTTCCGGTAAGTTACTTTCTTGTTCCATCTCACTGGAAAACGAGGCCTTCAGTCATCTTGCCCGTGTGGTATGATTTGCATGTCTCAACTCATTCAAAATGGAGTGAGTCCAAATGATCCATCTGCATGGAGTTGCTTCATGCGTTTACACCAATAGGCATGGTTCGCATGTCTTAAACGATTCAAAAACGAGTGAGTCCAAAGATCCATCAGCATGGAGCTTCTTCATGCATTTTATACCAATATGACTCAAGCGGCAGTGCCACAAGTAAGTGGTACAATCATTACTACTTTGCATCTTTTGGCATCAATATTATGAACATGTGAATCACTGCAATCGAGATTCAATGAACCATTCACATTGGTGCATGACCATTGAAGATATTATTCATGTAAACAGAATAACTTTTATTCTTTGACTTAAATGAATAACCATATTGCAATAAACACGATCCAATCATATTCATGCTCAACTCAAAAACCAAATAAAACTAATTTAGGTTCTACACTAATCCCGACGGGAGAGGGAGCGTGCGATGTTGATCACATCAACCTTGTAATCACTTCCAACACACATCGTCACCTCGCCCTTGATACGTCTCCAACGTATCTATAGTTTTTTATGGTTTCATGCTATTATCTTGTCAAACTTTGGATGTTTTGTATGCCTTTTATATCTTTTTCGGGACTAAGTTATTAACTCAGTGCCAAGTGTCAGTTCCTGTTTTTTCCGTGTTTTAGACCCTTTTCGGAGGAGGATTTTAAACACAGTCCAAACGAAACGAAACTTCCAAATTTTTTTTCTGAAACAGAAGATCGGGGAGCTTCAGAACCAAGGCAGGGGGCCACCAGGGACCCCACAAGCCCCCTAGCCGTGGCCAGGGGGGGCCCGCGCCTCCCAGGCTTGTGGGCTCGCTGGGCCACATCTACCCTAGGTCTTTCACCTATATATTCCCAAAAATTCTAGAAAAAATCAAGAGATCATCGAAAGTACTTTCCCGCCGCCGAAGCTTCTGTCTCCGCAAGATCCCATCTAGGGCACGTTCTGGTGCCCTGCCGGAGGGGGGATTCGGATACTGAGGGCTTGTTCATCAACACCATGACCTCTCTGATGATGCGTGAGTAGTTCACCATAGACCTACGGGTCCATAGCTAGTAGCTAGATGGCTTCTTCGCTCTCTTGGATCTTCAATACAAAGTTCTCCATGATCTTCATGGAGATCTATCCGATGTAATCTTATTTTGCGCTGTGTTTGTCGAGATCCGATGAATTGTGGATTTATTATCATATTATCTATAATCTTATTTGAGTTTCTTCTGATCTCTCTTATATGCATGATTTCATATCCTTGTAATTCAATTCGAGTTGTGGGTTTTGTTTGGCAGCTTGATCTATGGTTCTTGCAATGTGAGAAGTGCTTGGTTTTGGGTTCATACCGTGCGATGACCTCACCCAGTGACAGAAGGGGTAGCGAGGCACGCATCGTGTTGTTGCCATCAAGGGTAAAAAGATGGGGTTTTCATCATTGGTTTGATATTATCCCTCTACATCATGTCATTGGTTTTCGTCATGAACTCAATACACTAGATGCATGCTGGATAGCGATCGATGTGTGGAGTAATAGTAGTAGATGCAGAAAGTATGGGTCTACTTGTCTCGGACGTGATGCCTATATGTATGATCATTGCCTTAGATATCGTCATGACTTTGCGCGGTTCTATCAATTGCTCGACAGTAATTTGTTCACCCACCGTAATATTTGCTATTTTGAGAGAAGCCTCTAGTGAACACTATGGCCCCCGGGTCTACTTCACACCATATTTTCAGCCTTACTCTTTTACTTCATTGCACTTTCCGCCTTCAGAACTCACTTTGCAATCAATCTTGAAGGGATTGACAACCCCTTTATAGCGTTGGGTGCAATCTCTTTTGTGTTTGCGCAGGTACTCTGAACTTGACGAGATTCTCCTACTGGATTGATACCTTGGTTCTCAAACTGAACGAAATACTTACTGCTCCTGTGCTGCATCACCCTTTCCTCTTGAAGGGAAAAAACCAACGCAATCCGAGTCTCTGTTAACGTGTCAATCTCTCAAACTGTTGTCCGTTGCCGTAGCAGCCCTTAGCTAGTATCTGTTTATTCCGTAGCTTTTATTTCGAGTTACTAACACTTAGCAAACGAACCGGTATCTAATACCCAGGTGCTACTAGGAGTACTAGTAAAGTACACATAAATATCATGTATATCCAATATACTTTTGTCAACTTTGCTAGCCTTCTCATCTACCAAGTAACTAGGGTAATTCTGCTTCATTGATTGTTCCCCTCATAATAGAAGAACTTAGTCTTGGGTTTGGGTTCAACCTTGGGTTTCTTTACTAGAGCGCCAACTGGTTTACCATTTCATAAAGTATCCCTTTTAACGCTTACCCTTCTCGAAACTAGTGGTTCTACTAACCATCAACACTTGATGCTCCTACTTGATTTCTACCTTCATGGTGTCAAACATCGGGAATAGCTCAAGTATCATCATCTCTTTCCCTGATATGTTATAGTTCATCACAGAGCTCTCTAGCTTGGTGGCATTGACTTTGGAGAACTATGTCAATCACTGTCTTATCTGGAAAATCAACTGCCACACTCGATTCAAGCGATTATAGTACCTAGACAATCTGAGCACATGCTCAACGATTGAGCTTTTCTCCCTTATTTTGTAGACAAAGAATCTTGTGAGAGGTCTTATACCTCTCAACACGGGCACGAGCCTGAAATCCCAATTTCATCTCTTGAAACATCTCATATGTCCCGTGACGTTTGAAACGTCTTCGGCGCCTCTATTCTAAGCCGTTTAAGCATTATGCACTGAACTATCATGTAGTCAATCTGTGACACTATTGTTTGTTGCCGTAGCAAGAAGAATTTATGGCGTCGTTGCCGGGGAGATTCAAGTCAAGAACTCATCCAAGTAAGTGTCACAAACTCATCTCTTGAATTTACTTTTTTTGCCTCTCGTTTTCCTCTCCCCCACTTCTGAAAAACAAAAATTTACAAAAAAATATTTGCCTTTTTCGTTTGCCTTTTCGTTCACCCTTTTCTCTCGCTTGTTCTTTGTTCGCTTGTGTGCTTGCTTGCTTGCCGAAGTCACCATGACTGAAAACACCAAACTTTGAGACTTCTCGAATACTAATAATAATGATTTTATTAGTACTCCGATTTCTCCCGCCACTAGTGCGGGGTCATACGAAATCAATGCCGCTTTGCTGAATCTTGTTATGAAAGAGCAATTTTCTGGCCTTCCTAGTGAAGATGTCGCATCCCATCTTAATACCTTCATAGATCTTTGCGATATGCAAAAGAACAAATATGTGGATAATGATGTGATTAAATTGAACATTTTTCCTTTCTCGTTGTGAGATCGAGAAAAAACTTGGTTTTCGTCTTTGCCCAAAAATAGTATTGATTCTTGGGATAAGTGCAAAGATGCTTATATATCCAAGTATTTTCTGCCGGCTTAGATTATCTCTCTCCGTAATGATATCATGAATTTTAAGCAACTTGATCATGAACATGTTGCACAATCTTGGGAGAGAATGAAATTGATGATTAGAAATTGTCCTGCTCGTGGCTTGAGTCTTTGGATGATTATACAAATCTTCTACGCTGGCTTGAATTTCGCTTCTAGAAATATCTTGGACTCTACCTCAGGTGGAACGTTCATGGAAATCACGTTAGGAGAAGCCACAAAACTCCTAGAAAATATCATGACAAACTACTCTTAGTGGCACACTGAAAGGTCACCTACTAGTAAGAAGGTACACACTATAGAAGAAATTAACTCGTTGAGTGCTCAGATGGATGACTTAATGAATTTGGTTGCTAGTAGAAGTGCTCCTTTAGATCCTAATGATATGCCCTTGTCTTCCTTGATTGAGTGTAGCAACGCGAGCTTGGACGTTAATTTTGTTGGTAGGAATAATTTTGGCAACAACAATGTTTTTAGAGGAAACTATGTTCCTAGGCCTTTTCCTAGTAACCCCTCTAATGACTTTGGCAACTCCTACAGCAATAATCATGGAAATTACAATAGATTACCCTCTGATCTAGGGAGTAATATCAAAGAGTTTATCAACTCGCAAAAGATTTTCAATGCATCCATAGAGGAAAAACTACTCAAAATTGACGATTTGGCTAAGAGCATTGATAGAATGTCTAGTGATATTGATGCTTTGAAATTTAGATGTGCACCTCCCAAGATCAATATGGATGAAACTTTGAAAGCTATGCGTGTTTCCATGAGTGAGAGCAAAGAAAGAACCGTCCAAATTCGTGCTAGACATGAATGGCTTAAAAAGGCGTGTTCCCGTGATAAGAATCACGAAGATCTTGAAGTGCTTGGTGTGACTCCCATTGAATCTTTGTTTTCTTTTGTCAAACCTAATGATGATGGGGCTGGATATGAATCCGCTTTGGTTGAAAAACGCCCCAATGATTCGGAGTCCATCTATCTTGATGCCAAAAGCATTGAAAGTGGAGTAGAAGATATTACAACTTTGAGCAGTTATGAAATTACTACTTTGGATTTCAAGGAATTCAATTATGATAGTTGCTCCTTGATTGAATGCATTTCCTTGATGCAATCCATGCTCAACTCTCCACACGCTTATAGCCAAAACAAGGCCATTCCCGATCATATCGTCGAAGCTATGATAAAATCTCTTGAAGAGAAACTTGAATTGGAAGTTTCTATCCCTAGAAAGCTTCATGATGAGTGGGAACCTACTATCAAAATCAAAATCAAAAACTATGAATGCAATGCTTTGTGTGATTTCGGTGCTAGTGTTTCCGCGATTCCAAAGTCTTTACATGATGTTCTGGGTATTAATGAGATTGAGGAGTGTTCCCTTAATTTGCATCTTGCGGATTCTACTGTCAAGAAACCCATGGGAAGGATCAATGATGTTCTTATTATTGCAAATAGGAACTATGTACCCGTGGATTTCATTGTGCTTGATATTGATTGCAATCCTACATGCCCTATTATTCTTGGTAGACCTTTCCTAAGGATTATCGGTGCTATCATCGATATGAAGGAAGGGAATATTAGATTTCAATTTCCTTTAAAGAAGTGCATGGAGCACTTTCCTAGAAATAAAATAAGATTGCCTTATGAATCCATGATGAGGGCTACTTATGGTTTGAGCACCAAAGACGATGATACGTGATTCTATCACCTTATGCCTAGATAAGGGTGTTAAACAATAGCGCTTGTTGGGAGGCAACCCAATGAATTTATTTCTTTTTCTTCTGTTTTGTTGCGTCCACACCATCATAAGTCTTTTATGATTGTGTCTTTTGTGTTTCTTTTTGTGTTTGAGCCAAGCAAAACCTTTATGACTAGTCTTGGTGATGGCTGTTTGATCCTGCTGGAAAAAGACAAAAACGTTTCGCTCACGAGATTATTTTTAATTTTTTTTCAGAAAGAGATTTTGAGTTGATTCTTTTTGCTGCTGCTTGATATGCCTTTTGCGCACGCATTCGTAATTATTCCGAATTTGTGAGGTACCAGAAGTATACGAAGTATACAGATTGCTACAGACTGGTCTGTTTTTGACAGATTCTATTTTTGTTGAGTTGGTTGCTTGTTTTGATGAAACTATGGATAGTATCGGGGGGTACTAGCCATGGAAAAGTGAGAATACAGTAATCTAACACCAATCTAAATAGAAATCAAGATTGCTACAGTACCTAAGGAAGTGGTAGTTTGTTTTCTTGTGTTAATGTTATCACGAGTTTCTGTTTAAGTTTTGTGTTGTGAAGTTTTCAAGTTTTGGGTGATGTTCTCATGGACAAAGGGATAAAGAGTGGAAAGAGCTCAAGTTTGGGGATGCCCAAGGCACCCCAAGCCAAATTCAAGGACACCAAAAAGCCTAAGCTTGGGGATGCCCCGGGAAGGCATCCCCTCTTTCGTCTTCAATCCATCGGTAACATTACTTGGAGCTATATTTTTATTCACCACATGGTATGTGTTTTGCTTGGAGCGTCTTGTATCGTAGGAGTCTTTTCCTTTTGTTGTGTCACAATCATCCTTGTTGCACACCTTTTTGAGAGAGAGACATGCACTCATCGTGATTTTGCTAGAATGCTCATCGTGCTTCACTTATATCTTTTGAGCTAGATAATTTTGCTCTATGTGCTTCACTTAGATATTTTAGAGCACGACGGTGCGTGACTTGGTAGCTGGCTTATGCTATGAAAGTAGTCCCAAAGGTGATAGGTACCCAAAGAGGATACAAAAAATTCCATCTTCATGTGCATTGAGTAGAAAGAAAATTCTTGATTCCTCTCAATTAGTTTTGAGACATGGATTTGGTAATATTAAGAGTTATGTTAGTAGGGTGTTTTGAATCTAGAAATACTTGTGTTGAAGTTAGTGATTCCCGTAGCATGCACGTATGGTGAACCGCTATGTTAGGAAGTCGGAGCATAATTGATCTATTGATTGTCATCCTTTGTGTTGAGGTCAGGATCGCGCGATGGTTAACACCTACCAACCCTTCCCCTAGGAGTATGCGTTTAGCACTTTGTTTCGATTACTAATAAAAACTTTCACAACAAGTATGTGAGTTCTTCATGACTAATGTGAGTCCATGGTATAGATGCACTTTCATCTTCCACCATTGCTAGCCTCTCTAGTGTCGCGCAACTTTTGTCGGTACACAAACCCACCATATGCCTTCCTCAAAACAGCCACCATACCTACCTACTATGGCATTTTCATAGTCATTCTGAGATATATTGCCTTGCAATTCCCACCGTTCCGTCTCATGACTTGTGCTGTCACTCTCATATTGCCATTGCATGATCGTACATCCCGGTACACTGCCGGAGGCATTTCCTATAGAGTCATCATCGTTCTAAGCTTTGAGCTGTGAGTAAATAAAAGTGTGATGATCATCATTATTAGAGCATTGTCCCATGTGAGGAAATAAAAAAAACAGGCCAAAGAGCCCAAATAAAAAAAGGGGAAAGAGGCCCAAGAGCCCAAATAAAAAAAGAGAAAAAGAGAGAAGGTACAATGCTACTATCTTTTTCCACACTTGTGCTTCATAATAGCACCATGTTCTTCCTTTTTGCCTCCTTGAGGTTTGTATCCATAGCTACCCATCTCCTTTGTACATTCTAACCTCTTCTTGTACATATTACTCTTGTATATGGGAATAAAAGAAAAAAGGTTGTGGGGGGGTTTTCCCTACAGTAGCCGGTCAAAAACAAAATAGCACCATGTTCTTCATGATTGAGAGCCTCTCGTTTCGTCACCACCATATGCTAGTGGGAATCTCTATTATATAAATTGGCTTGTATATTCCAATGATGGGCTTCCCAAATTGCCCTAGGTCTTCGTGAGCCAGCAAGTTGGATGCACACCCACTAGTTCTCCTTTTGAGCTTTCACATACTTATAGCTCTAGTGCATCTTTTGTATGGCAATCCCTACTCATTCACGTTGACATCTATTAATGGGCATCTCCATAGCCCTTTGATACGCCGAGTCAATGTGACCATCTCCTAGTTTTTTGTCTCACAACCACCACCACATTCTATTCCACCTATAGTGTTATATCCATGGCTCACGCTCATGTATTGTGTGATAGTTATAAAAGGTTTGAGAAAGTAAGAGTGAGAAAACAATTACTTGGCCAATACCGGGGTTGTGCATGATTTAAATTAGTTGTGTGAGGATGATGGAGCATAGCCAGACTATATGATTTTGTAGGGATAACTTTCTTTGGCCTTGTTATTTTGAAAGTTCATGATTACCTTGCTAGTTTTCTTGAAGTATTATTGTTTTCATGTCAATAGCAAACTATTGTTTTGAATCTTAGGGATCTGAACATTCATGTCACACGAAAGAAGTTACAAAGGACAACTATGCTAGGTAGCATTCCACATCCAAAATTCAGTCTTTATCACTTCCCTACTCGAGGACGAGCAGGAGTTAATCTTGGGGATGCTTGATACGTCTCCAACGTATCTATAATTTTTTATGGTTTCATGCTATTATCTTGTCAAACTTTGGATGTTTTGTATGCCTTTCATATCTTTTTTGGGACTAACTTATTAACTCAGTGCCAAGTGCCAGTTCCTGTTTTTCCGTGTTTTTGACCCTTTTCAGAGGAGGATTTTAAACGGAGTCCAAACGGAACGAAACTTCCAAAAAGATTTTTTCTGAAACAGAAGAAGATCGGGGAGCTTGAGAACCAAGGAGGGGGCCACCAGGGACCCCACAAGCCCCCTAGCCGTGGCCAGGGGGCCGCCCCTCCCAGGCTTCTGGGCTCCCTGGGACACCTCTGCCCTAGGTCTTTTGCCTATATATTCCCAAAAATTCCAGAAAAAATCAATACATCATCGAAAGTACTTTTCCGCCGCCGCAAGCTTCTGTCTCCGCAAGATCCCATCTGGGGCACGTTCTGGTGCCCTGTCAGAGGGAGGATTCGGATACGGAGGGCTTCTTCATCAACACCATGACCTCTCTGATGATGCCTGCGTAGTTCACCATAGACCTACGGGTCCATAGCTAGTAGCTAGATGGCTTCTTCTCTCTCTTGGATCTTCAATACAAAGTTCTCCATGATCTTCATGGAGATCTATCCGATGTAATCTACTTTTGCAGTGTGTTTGTCGAGATCCGATGAATTGTGGATTTATGATCAAATTATCTATGAATCTTATTTGAGTTTCTTCTGATCTCTCTTATATGCATGATTTCATATCCTTGTAATTCTCTTCGAGTTGTGGGTTTCGTTTGGCCAGCTTGACCTATGATTCTTGCAATGGGAGAAGTGCTTGGTTTTGGGCTCATACCGTGCAGTGACCTCACCCAGTGACAAAAGGGGCAGCGAGGCATACATCATGTTGTTGCCATCAAGGGTTAAAGATGGGGTTTTCGTCATTGGTTTGAGATTATCCCTCTACATCATGTCATCTTGCTTAAGGCGTTACTATGTTCGTCATGAACTCAATACACTAGATGCAGGTTGGATAGCGGTTGATGTGTGGAGTAATAGTAGTAGATGCAGAAATTATCGGTCTACTTGTCTCGAACGTGATGCCTATATGTATGATCATTGCCTTAGATATCGTCATGACTTTGCGTGGTTCTATCAATTGCTCGACAGTAATTTGTTCACCCACCGTAATATTTGCTATTTTGAGAGAAGCCTCTAGTGAACACTATGGCCCCTGGATCTAATTCACACCATATTTTCAGCCTTACTCTTTTACTTCGTTGCACTTTCCGCCTTCAGATCTCACTTTGCAATCAATCTTGAAGGGATTGACAACCCCTTTATAGCGTTGGGTGCAAGCTCTTTTGTGTTTGCGCAGGTACTCTAGACTTGACGAGATTCTCCTATTGGATTGATACCTTGGTTCTCAAACTGAGGGAAATAATTACTGCTCTTGTGCTGCATCACCCTTTCCTCTTCAAGGGAAAACAAACGCAAGCCCAGTCTCCCTCAACGTGTCAATCTCTGACACTGTTGTATGTTGCCGTAACAGACCTTAGCTAGTATCTGTTTATTCCGTAGCTTTTATTTCTAGTTACTAACACTTAGCAAACGAACCGGTATCTAATACCCCGGTGCTACTAGGAGTACTAGTAAAGTACACATAAATATCATGTATATCCAATATACTTTTGTGGACTTTGCTAGCCTTCTCATCTACCAAGTAACTAGGGTAGTTCCGCTTCATTGATTGTTCCCCTCATAATGGAAGAACTTAGTCTCGGGTTTGGGTTCGACCTTGGGTTTCTTTACTAGAGCGGCAACTGGTTTGCCGTTTCTTAAAGGATCCCTTTTAAACCTTACCCTTCTCGAAACTAGTGGTTCTACTAACCATCAACACTTGATGCTCCTACTTGATTTCTACCTTCATGGTGTCAAACATCGGGAATAGCTCAAGTATCATCATCTCTATCCCTGATATGTTATAGTTCATCACGGAGCTCTGTAGCTTGGTGGCATTGACTTTGGAGAACTATGTCAATCACTATCTTATCTCGAAAATCAACTCCCACTCGATTCGAGCGATTATAGTACCTAGACAATCTAAGCACATGCTCAACGATTGAGCTTTTCTCCCTTACTTTGTAGACAAAGAATCTTGTCAGAGGTCTTATACCTCTCAACACGGGCACGAGCCTAAAATCCCAATTTCATCTCTTGAAACATCTCATATGTACTGTGATGTTTGAAACGTCTTTGGCGCCTCTATTCTAAGCCGTTTAAGCATTATGCACGTAACTATCATGTAGTCATCACAAACGTGTATGTGAGATGTTGGCAACATCTACAGACGACGCTCAGGGTTTAGCACACCGAGCGGTGCATGAAGGAATTAAGCCTTTTGTGCAGCAATGAGGACAATCCTCAGTTTACGGACCCAGACCGCATAATTGCTACTATCATATTTCAACTAAATTTTCTCTAGGAACATATCAAAAACAGTAGAGCTACGGTGCAAGCTACAACATAATTTGCAAATACATTTTTACTATGTTCATGATAACGAGTTCAATTAATCATATTAATTAAGAACTTCCACTCAAATTGACATCCCTCTTGTTATTCGAGTGGTACATGATCCAAATTCACTAACTCAAGTCTGATCATCACGTGAGTTGAGTTTAGCTTCAATGGTGCACATCTCTATGTTGATCATATCCACTATATGACTCATGCTCGACCTTTCGGTCTCTTTTGTTCTGAGGCCATGTATGTACATGCTAGGCTCGTCAAGTTTAACCCGAGTGTTTCGCGTGTGCAACTGTTTTGCACCCGTTGTATGTGAACGTAGAGTCTATCACACCTGATCATCACGTGATGTCTCGAAACGACGAACTGTCACAACGGTGCACAGTCAGGGAGAACACAATTTTATCTTCAAAATTTAGTGAAGGATCACCTTATAATTCTACCATCGTCCTAAGCAAAATAAGGTCCATAAAAGGATTAACATCACATGCAAATCATAAGTGACATGATATGGCCATGAACTTGTGCTTCTTGATCTCCATCCCCAAAGCACCGGCATGATCTCCATCGTGACCGGCGCCACACCATGATCTCCATCAGTGTGCTACCATCGAGGTTGTCGCGCTAACTATGATGTTACTACTAAAGCTACTGACTAGCGATAAAACAAAGCATCTCCAAGCGCAAAATAATTAAAGACAACCCTATGGCTCCTGCCGGTTGCCGTAGCATCGACGTGCAAGTCGATATTTTAACTATTACAACATGATCATCTCATACATCCAATATATCATATCATGTCTTTGGACATATCACATCATATGCATACCCTGCAAAAACAAGTTAGACGTCCTCTAATTTGTTGTTGCACTTTAAGCGGCTGCTATGGGTATCTAGTATGATCGCGTCTTACTTATGCAAACCCACAATAGTGATATACAAATTGATATTTAACCTTCTCCAAGGACGCCTCGATCAAATCCGATTCAACTAAAGTTGAAGAAACAAACACCCGTCGGTCATCTTTATGCAACAAGTTGCATGTTAGTCGATGAAACCGGTCTCTCATAAGCGTATGAGTAATGTTGGTCCGCGCCTCTTCAATTCAAAAATACCGCTAAATCAAAAAAAGACTAAGGAGGGCAGAAAATTTAATATCAGTGCCCACACACTCTTTTGTGTTCTACTCGAGGTATCATCTACGCATGAACCTAGCTCATGATGCCACTGTTGGGAACGTCGCATGAGAAACAAAAAAATTCATGCGCACACGCAAGACCTATCCATGGTGATGATCATCTATGAGAGGAGAGTTCGAATCCACATACCCTTGTAGATCGCTAAGCGGAAGCGTATATAATGCAGTTGATGTAGTGCAACATCTTCGCAATTGAAATCGCAGCCCATCCTGCGACCTCATCACGATCTGTCATGATCTAGTGCCGAACGGACGACACCTCCGCGTTCAGCATACGTACGGCTCGATGACGTTTCCTCCTTCTTGATCATCTAGAAAGGAAGGAGAAGTACATGGGATCTCAACGAGCACGACGGCATGGTGGAGATGATGGTAGAGCAGTGCCAGCAGGGCTTCGCCAAGCGCTGGTGGAACCGAACTGGGGAGAAAACGGAGTAATGGGAGAGGTAGGGCTGCCCACGGGGCGTGGGAATTGGTGTGTTCAACCCCTCCCTCTCCCCACTATATACAGGAGGCAAGGGGGGCTAGGTCACAGCCCTATCCCCTCCTCCAACGAGGGGTGTGGGCCTAGGAAGGTTTCCTCCCTCCCCAAGGCACCTAGGAGGTGTCTTCCCCTTTAGGGAATTTTCCCTCCCAACCACATGGGCCCATGGGAGCTGGCACAACAAGGCTAGGACGCCCCCTTACAGCCCATGCACGTCCTAGGGTCTCGAGGGACCCTTCCGAACTCCTCTGGAACCCTATGGAACCTTCTGGACCTTCTAGAAGCTTCCCAGAACAATATAGATAAAACCCACAAAAATCCGGTAGCCAAAATAGGACTTACCATATTGATACGTCTCCGTCGTATCTACTTTTCTGAACTCTTTTGCCCTTGTTTTGGACTCTAATTTGCATGATTTGAATGGAACTAACCCGGACTGACGCTGTTTTCAGCAGAATTGCCATGGTGTTATTTCTGTGCAGAAATAAAAGTTCTCGGAATGTCCTGAAAATTTACGGAGATTTTTTCTGGAATAAAAGAAAAATACTTGCGCAAAGATCCACAAGAGGGGCGTGGTAGTGGGCCACAAGCCCACAGGCCGCGGCCACCCCCTATGGTCACGCCGTGCAGGCTTGTGGGGCCCACATGGCACCATCGCCCCCAATCTCAGCTCTATATCTTCCGTTTCGCCTGGAAAAAAATCAGAGAGAAGGTTTCATCGCGTTTTGCGATACGGAGGCGCCGCCACATCCTGTTCTTCATCTGGAGGGCAGATCTGGAGTCCGTTTCGGGCTCCGGAGAGGGGAAATCGTCGCCATCGTCATCATCAACCTTTCTCCATCAACAATTCCATGATGATCTTCATTGTTCGTGAGTAATTTCATCGTAGGCTTGCTGGACGGTGATTAGTTGGATGAGATCTATCATGTAATCGAGTTAGTGTTGACGGGGATTGATCCCTAGTATCCACTATGTTCTAGATTGATGTTGCTACTACTTGGCTATGCTTAATGCTTGTCACTAGGGCCTGAGTGCCATGATTTCATATCTAAACCTATTATGTTGTGGCCAATATATGTGTGTTTTAGATCCTATCTTGCAAGTTGTAGTCACCTACTATGTGTTATGGCCCGGCAACCCCGGAGTGACAATAGCCGGAACCACTCCCGGAGATGATCATAGTATGAGGAGTTCATGTATTCACCACGTGTTAAAGCGTTGGTCCGGTTCTTTATTAAAAGGAGAACCTTAATATCTCGTAGTTTCCATTAGGACCCCGCTACCATGGGAGGGATGGACAATAGATGTCATGCAAGTTCTTTTCCCTAAGCACGTATGACTACATACGGAATACATGCCTACATTAGATTGACGAGCGGGAGCTAGTTACTTATCTCAACGTGTTATAGTTGTTACATGATGAATCACATCCGTCATACTCATCCATCACCGATCTACTGCTTACGAGTCTTTTACTACTAGTTCTCGCTACGTTACTTTGCCTAGGCTTGTCCCTTGCTACCAAAGGGATTCGGCCACTTTGCTGCTGTTGTCACTACTGTTGTTACTTGTTACTTTGCTGCTGCTGCTGCTACTATTCCTTACTACTCCGCTATTACTTGTTGCAAGACTTTGTTGGCGCCATTGCCGGGGAGGCTAGGTAAGCGGCACTAACATCTCGTTAACAAGGCTTTTTCTGGCACCGTTGCTATCGTACTACCTTGCTACTAATAATTTGCTTGCAGACACTAATCATTCAGGTGTGGTTGAATCTGACACATTAAGCTGCTAATACTTGAGAATATTCTTTCGCTTCCCGTCTTGGCGAATCAACAATTTTGGGTTGAATACTCTACCCTCGAAAACTGCTATGATCCCATACGCTTGTGGGACATCAAGGTTTTTCTGGCGCCGTTGCCTGGGAAGCACAGCTATATTCTTTGAGTCACTTGGGATTGACGTCCGCTGATCATTATGAGGAATACGAAAGATCCAAGAACTAAAATCCTACCTTCCACTACAAGGAGAGGTAAGGAACTGCCATCTAGCTCTGCACTTGATTCACCTTCAGTTTTGAGTAAGTTTGCGACTTCGCCTCCTGCTAGAAATCTTGATATGTCGCCTATGCTTGATGATGCTACTTCTGTTGCTTATGATGCTATGCTTGATACTATGCCTGATGATGCTATGCTTGAAACTATGCCTGGTGATGCTATGCTTGATACTATGCCTGATGATGCTATGCTTGATACTATGCATTCTGATGCTATGCTTGATACTATGCCTGCTATGCCTGATACTGCTTTGCCACTTGTGCCCTTGATGCACATATTGCTAGAGTTGCTGCTAGACGTGATGATACTTCTGAAACTGCCGATCCTATTTAAGTAGAACCTGCTACTATGCCTGAAATGCCTGATATGCGCTATGTTATGGAGGGAGAGATAGCTGAGGATTTTCTTGCGTGTAAGGATAGCTATGATGTTGAGAAACTTCTGCGCAAGTGGAAAGAAAATTTTCTGAACGCTAGGATGAAATACGACCCGAAGTTTGCCACTTTGCCTATCTTTGTGACCGATAAGGATTATGAATTCTCTGTCGACCCTGAGTTAATCACTCTTGTCGAATTTGATCCCTTTCACGGTTACGAGTCTCAAACGGTTGTAGCCCATCTTACCAAATTGCACGATCTAGCCACCATATTCACTAGTGAGGAAAAGATCCGCCACTACTATATGCTCAAGCTGTTTCCTTTCTCGCTAAAGGATGATGCTAAGACCTGGTTCACTTCTCTTGCTCCTGGATGTGTGCATAGCCCCCAGCATATGGTCTACTACTTCTCTGAAAAATATGTCACTGCCCATAAGAAGCAAGCTGCCTTGCAGGAAATATACAACTTTGCTCAAGCTGAAGAAGAGAGTCTCCCACAAGCTTGGGGGAGGCTCATCCAGCTACTGAATGTTTTGCCTGATCACCCTCTTGAGAAGAATGAAATACTTGATATCTTCTATAATGGACTTACCGATGCTTCCAAAGACCACCTAGATAGTTGTGCCGGTAGTGTTTTCAGGGAACGAATTGTAGAACAAGCTGAGATTCTACTGAATAACATCCTGTGCAATGAGAATGACTGGACTATTCTCGAACCACCTCCTAAGCCAACTCCGAAGAAAAGAGGTATTCTATTCCTCAGTCCTGAAGATATCCAAGAAGCCAAGAAATATATGCGAGAGAGAGAGGCATTAAATCTGAAGATGTCAAATATCTACCACCTATCGGAAAGATCCATGGTCTCGATAACCCGATACAGGTAGTAGAAGTAAATTCTCTACGTAGGTTTGATGAGAGTGATATTCCTTTTGATAAACCTGCTAGCTTATGCATGGACGAATTTGATAACTTTGTTGCCAAACAACAAAGTTTCAATTATTATGTTAGCAGACAATTGGAAAAGAATGCTCGTATGCTTAGTCATTTAAGTGCTTGTGTGGACCGAAATGTCAATGATCTTAAGCTTCTGAGTAAACATGCCTCTATGGTTACTACTTAGGTAGAACAAGTACTTAAAGCTCAGAATGACTTGCACAATGAGTTGAATGACAATTCTGTCAGAGTCATCACTAGAGGCGGTAGAATGACCCAGGAACCTCTGTATCATGAGGGTCATCCGAAGAGAATTGAACAAGATTCTCAAGGAGTTAGCACTGATGCACCTAGTCATCCTAGAAAGAAGAAAAAGATGATAGGAACCTGCACGCTAGCAACCCTGTTGCTGGTACACGTGAGAGTCCAAACGATGCCTCAGTCACTGATGCTGAAATGCAATCTGGTGATGAACATGAGCCTAATGATAATATCAATAATGATGTTCATGAAGATGCTCAGCCTAGCAATGAAAAGGATGTGGAGATTGTACCTAGTGTTGATCTTTATAACCCACAGCCTAAGAATAAGAGATACGATAAGTATGACTTTGCTACTAGGAAGCATGGTAAATAAAGGGAACCCTGGGTTAAAAAACTCATGCCCTTTCCTCCCAAACCATCTAAGAAAAAGGATGACGAAGATTTTGAGCGCTTCGTTGAGATGATCATACATGTCTTTTTGCACATGCGTTTGACAGATATGCTCAATATGTCTCCGTATGCTAAGTACATGAAAGATATTGTGACTAATAAGAGGAGGATACATGATCTTGAGATTTCCACCATGCTTGCTAATTATACCTTCAAGGGTGGAACTCCGAAGAAACTAGGTGATCCCGGTGTGCCCACTATACCTTGCTCCATTAAAGGCAACTATGTTAGAACTGCGTTGTGCGACCCTGGAGCCGGTGTTAGTGTTATGCCTCTCTCTCTTTATCGTAGACTTGAACTGGATAAGTTGACACCCACTGAAATCTCTCTGCAAATGGCCGACAAATCAACTGCTTTCCCTATCGGAATTTGCGAGGATGTGCCTATTGTGGTTGCTAACACCACTATCTTAACAGACTTTGTTATCTTGGATATTCCCGAGGACGATGCCATGGTTGTCATCCTCGGAAGACCCTTTTTAAACACCGCAGGGGCTGTTATGGATTGCAACAAAGGCAATGTCACTTTCCATGTCAACGGTAATGAGCATACGGTGCACTTTCCGAAGAAACAATATCGAGTACATTGCATCAATGCTACCGAAAAAACTTCATTGATTCTTATTGGGAGCTTTGAATGCCCTATTCCTGGTGTCAAGATGAAGTATGATTTGCTTGTTGGGGAGATACATATCCCCATTGAGGTGACCTAGTGACTATTCAAAAATTCTTCGTTCTCTTTTGCGATTCGAGAAAGTTTTGTCGAGGGGATTTGATCAACCCCATTGACAGATTCCTTTCGATGACCATGAGATGGATGAAACAAGGAGTCACAAACCTTTGTTCCAAGATTTCACTTTAGGTTGCTTAGAAGAAAAATGATAGATTTAGTTTAGTTTTCCCTGTTTTCTGTCTTAGCGTCCGGTAGAAAAGTACCCCGAAAATAAAAGTTCTCCGAACGCTGTGAAAATCTAGTATGATTTTTTCTGGATTTTTTGAAAAATACTGGGACAAAGAGTCTGTCTAGGGGCCACACCAGTGCGCCACAAGCCCTAGGGGCGCAGGCACCCCCCTCGCTGCGCCACCCAAGCTTGTGGGGGCCACAGGCACCCCCTCCACTCATTCTTGCTCTCATCCGCTTCTCCTTCCTCCAGAAAAAATCGTTTCACAGCTCAAACCTGTGTTCTTGCTCCTCTTGCTGGGATTTTCGATCTCTTTGCTCAAATCACCATTCTCCGAACTGTTTTGGGGAAATTACTCCTTGGTAAGTGACTCCTCCATTGGTCCAATTAGTTTTTGCTCTAGTGCCTTATACTCCGTGTATTTTTGCTGCCTTGGTGACCATGTTCTTGAGCTTTGTATGCTGATTCTAGCTGGTCCCAAGTGGTTTTGATGCGTAATATGGCCTCTAGGCACTTGTTGGAGTAGTTGCTACGAGTTTCATTGAGCCTTGTTCACTTTTCCTTAGAATCACTAAAAATTTCAGAAATTTTCAGAGATAAGAAAGGGAAAAGATGAGGAGGTTCTTAAGAGGCTCGTCAAGCCGTGACCCCAAGGATGATGGGAGTGAGAAGAAGCCCAAGTATCCGGTCCCTCGAGTCGTGGAAGTTCGAGCGTGCGAGTGGCCAAGCGACGTGTTCTTACGCGCCGCTGGAATTTATGAGGACTTTTATCACTTGGTGGAAAATGCAAGCCTTACCGCCTTCGTTGAAGATAAGTGTTTGCAATACCTCGTCCTCACTAATATCTTCGTACAAAGCTTTAACTTCTATCCGAGGAAGAATCCTCCTATGGTTGAGTTTAAACTTTATGATATCCCCCAGCGCATGTCACTCCAGGATTTTTGCAATGTTTGCAAATTACCTTATGTTGGTGATATTCATGAACCTCGTCCACGGGACTTGGAAGCTTTCATCGGTACAATTGTTGTAGGAGAGGAGAGAGGAGTGTCTTGCGCTAGAGCTGCTAGCATTCATTTTCCCGTGCTACGGTACTTCTCACTATTTGTGGGAAAATGTTTGATTGGTCGTGGGAAAGCTGGGTCACTTAGTTCCCCAGATCTTGCGGTCTTGGGCGAAGCCCTTTATAACAATAAAACTTATAGCTTCGGTGCTATAGTAGCTCAATGGTTGAACCTGAACCGTTCTAAAGGTGTTGTCTATGGAGGTATCTATGCTACCGGTCTTGCCAGACACTTTGAGATGCCCATTAGACTGGAGGAGGAAGAAGAGGTTCTTCTTCCCAAGAGATATCTAGATTATGATAGCATGGTTCGCCATGACTTTCTTGAAAGAGATATAGGTGGAAGGATGATTTATAACATGTTATTTAGTCAGGGTACTCGTGAGACTATTACTTTGCCTGCTCCTTCTTTGTTCAATCTTCATGCAGGTAGTTACATTATTATGCCCTCGGACATCTACGCATATTGGGGCTTGGCCCAACCACAGGTGCCCGTGCCCGAGCCGCCAGTCGAGTACCAGACGCCAGTTTATCAGTGGGAGCTAGAGGAGCTCACACAACATTGGCATCCTCAGTCCACTCGAGAGTACCCCGGAGTTGATTATTTCCCTCCTTGGGACTAGACCAAGTTTGGCCAAAAGCCTAAGTTTGGGGGGGTACGTGTTCTCACCGACTTTACATTCTTGCTTATGCTTACACTTTGTTAGCCGGTGTTCACACTTTGCCACTGTATCATCCATGCTAGTTTATTTAGCTAGGACCTTATAATGGTCTGTCTTAGTTGCCAACATGAATGTTGAGATGACTATGATGTAGTATGATAGGATGGTATCCTCCTTTGAATGATTCAAGTGGCTTGACTTGGCGCATGTTCACGCATGTAGTTGAAACAAAATCAACATAGCCTCTATGATATTCATGTTCATGGTGATTTATGTCCTACTCATGCTTGCACTCAATGTTAGTTAATCTCAATGCATTTTGATGACTGTTGTCGCTCTCTAGTTGGTCGCTTCCCAGTCTTTTGCTAGCCTTCACTTGTACTAAGCGAGAATAATGCTTGTGCATCCACTCCCATAAACCCAAAGTTGTTCCATATGAGTCCACCATACCTACCTATGTGTGGTATCTCCCTGCCGTTCCAAGTAAATTTGCATGTGCCACTCTCTAAACCTTCAAGAAATAATCTGTTTTGAATGCCCGAACCGCTCATGTGGTGACAGGGGGCTATTGGTATCTTCCATGCTAGGCGTGTTATCCCCGATATGTGTTTATTCACTATCATTCACGAGAAAGGGGCCGGTAATTGGAATTCCTAGTTCCATACTCAAATCAAAAAGCTAATTGCAAACAAAACTCCCCCAGGATTGATGTTGGTATGGACGGTACCCGAGGATTCGGCTAGCCGTGGAGTGTGATTGATTGGTGGTGGGGGAGTCAAAACTTTACTTTTCTGTTTGGGAACCGCCTATAGTATGTGTAGCATGGAAGATGTTGAGAACTCTTAGTCATTGCGTTTACAATGAAAGCATGCCACCCAAAATTATTATCTCTGTTTTCAAAGCTAGATCTCTGGCACCTCTGCAAATCAATGCTTCCCTCTGCGAAGGGCATGTCTATTTATGTTCCTGTTGAGTCATCCTCCTCTTACAAAAGCACAAATTAGAGAGCACCTCTGTCATTTTTATGCTTTGCTTTTAACTGTGTTGAGTATGACTATGACTAGATCTTCATTGCCTTGAATTAGAATGTTTAGTTAGTCCTTGGTCTTTGAAGGTGCTTTGCATTTATGTTTTGCGGTCTCAGAAAGAGCTAGCGAGATACCATCTATTCGTACTGCTTCATGTTGTTTTGATTGAAGTGTTGACACTTGGGACTCATTATTATTTGCTCGCTAGTTGATTATGCTATTGATATGAGTTTACCGTGAGACCTAGATGTCATTTGCTTATGTGGTTTGATTGTGATCTTGCTGAAATTCTAGTTGTGAGTTAGACATGGTTGCAACAACAAGATCAAATAGAGTTTGTCAAAGTTTTTCTTTTGTCTCTCTCAGTTTGTCAACTGAGTTGCTTGAGGACAAGCAAGGCTTTAAGCTTGGGGGAGTTGATACGTCTCCGTCGTATCTACTTTTCTGAACTCTTTTGCCCTTGTTTTGGACTCTAATCTGCATGATTTGAATGGAACTAACCCGGACTAACGCTGTTTCCACCAAAATTGCCATGGTGTTGTTTTTGTGCACGAATAAAAGTTCTCAGAATGTCCTGAAAATTTACGGAGATTTTTTCTGGAATAAAAGAAAACTACTTTCGCAAAGATCCACCGGAGGGGCCGTGCCCGTGGGCCACAAGCCCACAGGCCGCGGCCACCCCCTATGGCCGCGCCGTGCAGGCTTGTGGGGCCCACGTGGCACCAGCGCCCCCAATCTCAGCTCTATATCTTCCGTTTCGCCTGGAAAAAACTCAGAGAGAAGGTTTCATCGCGTTTTGCGATACGCAGGCGCCACCACATCTTGTTCTTCATCTGGAAGGCAGATCTGGAGTCCGTTTCGCGCTCCGGAGAGGGGAAGTCGTCGCCATCGTCATCATCAACCTTTCTCCATCGAAAATTCCATGATGCTCTTCATCGTTCGTGAGTAATCTCATCGTAGGCTTATTGGATGGTGATGAGTTGGATGAGGTCTATCATGTGATCGAGTTAGTTCTTGACGGGGATTGATCCCTAGTATCCACTATGTTCTAGATTGATGTTGCTACTGCTTGGCTATGCTTAATGGTTGTCACTAGGGCCCGAGTGCCATGATTTCAGATCTGAACCTATTATGTTTTCGCCAATATATGTGTGTTTTAGATCCTATCTTGCAAGTTGTAGTCACCTACTATGTGTTATGACCCGGCAACCCCGGAGTGACAATAGCCGGAACCACTCCCGGAGATGACCATAGTATGAGGAGTTCATGTATTCACCGCGTGTTAATGTGTTGGTCCGATTCTTTATTAAAAGGAGAACCTTAATATCCCGTAGTTTCCATTAGGACCCCGCTGCCACAGGAGGGATGGACAATAGATGTCATGCAAGTTCTTTTCCCTAAGCATGTATGACTACATACGGAATACATGCCTACATTAGATTGACGAACCGGAGCTAGTTACTTATCTCTCTATGTTATAGCTGTTACATGATGAATCACATCCGTCATACTCATCCATCACCGATCCACTGCCTACGAGTCTTTTACTACTGGTTCTCGCTACGTTACTTTGCCTACGCTTGTCCCTTGCTACCAAAGGGATTGGGCCACTTTGCTGCTCGTGTCACTACTGATGTTACTTGTTACTTTGTTGTTGCTGCTACTACTGTTCCTTACTACTCCGTTTTTACTTGTTTCAAGACTTTGTTGGCGTTGTTGCCGGGGAGGCTAGGTAAGCGGCACTAAAATCCCCTCAACAAGGCTTTTTCTGGCACCGTTGCTATCGTACTACCTTGCTACTGATACTTTGCTTGCAGACACTAATCTTTCAGGTGTGGTTGAATCTGACACATTCAGCTGCTAATACTTGAGAATATTCTTTCGCTTCCCGTCTTGGTGAATCAACAAATTTGTGTTGAATACTCTACCCTCGAAAACTGTTGCGATCTCATATGCTTGTGGGACATCTCATATATAAATATTTACCTCCGGACCATACCGATAAAACTCAACATTCGGTCACCAACGTACATATCCCAATATTACTCTAGCGTCACCGAACGTTAAGTGTCCAGACCCTACGGGTTCAACAACTATGCAAACATGACCGAGAAACCTCTACGGTCAGTAACAAATAGCGAGACCTATATGCCCATATTAGTACCTACATATTCTACGGAGATCTTTATCGGTCGAACCACGATGTCAAGGATTCAAGCAATCCCGTATATTGTTCCCTTTATCCATCGGTATGTTACTTGCCCGAGATTCGATTGTCGGTATCTCTATACCTAGTTCAATCTCGTTACCGGAAAGTCTCTTTACTCGTTCCATAATACAAGATCATGTGACTAACTCCTTAGTCACATTGTCTGCAAGGCTTGTTGTGATGTTGTATTACCGAGTGGGCCCTGAGATACCTCTCCCTCACACGGAGTGACAAATCCCAGTCTTGATTCATGCCAACCCAACAGACACCATCGTCGGTACCCGTAGAGCACCTTTATAGTCACCCAGTTACGTTGAGATATTTGATACACATAAGGTATTCCTCCGGTGTTCGGGAGTTGCATGATCTCATGGTCATAGGAACACATACTTTGACATGCGGAAAAACAGTAGCAATAACTGACACGACCATATGCTACGTTCATAGTTTGGGTCTTGTCCATCACATCATTCTCCTAATGATGTGATCCCGTCATCAAATGACTAGGAAGCCTTGACCATATTTGATCAACGAGCTAGTCAACTAAAGGCTTACTAGGGACAGTGTGTTGTCTATGTATCCACACATGTATCTGACTTTCCAATCAATACAATTATAGAATGGATAATAAACAATTATCATGAACAATGAAATATAATAATAACCAATTTATTATTGCCTCTAGGGCTTATTTCCAACACTTCAACACTACCATGACAGACAAGTTAGGGGCCGAGCGTTTCAAGAGGGGGATCTGGTCCTCCGACTGGACAAACAGAAACCCCACAAGCTGGTGCCTGCATGGCAAGGGCCATAAGCAATCTCCAAAGTTCTGCACAATGGAGCTTACCGATTGTACAACATCGACAACGACACAGAAGAACCCAGAGTTTGGAATGCAGACCTGCTCCGCAAGTTCTACACATAGAACTTTCATCATTCCTGTAATCAATCTGAATGAATAGAAGAATAAAGTGCTTACTTTTTCAACTATCTTCAAACACTTCGATCCGGTGAAACACACCCCGAGTGGGTGAAAAATCCTTAACCGTGAACCCGTCTTCGCTTAAGGTGAAACCTGCCTTGCGTGCGGATGACCTCCTCACTCGGGGGCTTAGCTGCGGACCAGTTTTTCCTAAGTTAAAATGGTTCCGAATGAGGACACGGTCGTCATTTGGATGCCATGATCGACAGGATCATCAACGAGTCTGAAAGGACTGCCATATTGGTAGCGAACCCATTTTGCCTAAGGTAAACCCTTTCCCGAGTGATCGTGGTAACCTCCATGATACGTCTCCGTCGTATCTACTTTTCTGAACTCTTTTGCCCTTGTTTTGGACTCCAATTTGCATGATTTGAATGGAACTAACCAGGACTAACGTTGTTTTCACCAGAATTGCCATGGTGTTGTTTTTGCGCAGAAATGAAAGTTCTCGGAATGACTTGAAAATTTACGGAGAATTTTTCCGGAATTTATGAAAAATACTGGCGCAAGAATCAGTGGAGGAAGTGGAGCTGTGAGCCCACAAGCCCGCCAGGCGCCCCCCCCCCCCCCCCCCCCGGGCCGCGCCTAGCAGGCTTCTGGGGCCCACAACGCTCCACCGCCTCCAAATCCAGCTCTATTTAGTCCATTTCGTCCGGAAAAAAAACAAGGAGAAGAGTTCATCGCATTTTACGATACGGAGGCGCCGCCACCTCCTGTTCTTCATCTTGAGGGCAGATCTGGAGTCCATTCTGGGCTCCGTAGAGGGGAGATCGTCGCCATCGTCATCACCAACCTTCCTTCATCGCCAATTCCATGATGATCTTCACCGTTCGTGAGTACTCTCATCGTAGGCTTGCTGGACGGTGATGGGTTGCATGAGATCTATCGTGTAATCGAGTTACTTTTGACGGGGATTGATCCCTAGTATCCACTATGTTCTGAGATTGATGTTGCTACTACTTTGCCATGCTTAATGCTTGTCACTAGGGCCTGAGTGCCATGATTTCATATCTGAACCTATTATGTTGTCGCCAATATATGTGTGTTCTTGATCCTATCTTGCAAGTTGTAGTCACCTACTATGTGTTATGACCCGGCAACCCCAGAGTGACAATAGCCGGAACCACACCCGGAGATGACCATAGTATGAGGAGTTCATGTATTCACTAAGTGTTAATGTGTTGGTCCGGTTCTTTATTAAAAGGAGAACCTTAATATCCCGTAGTTTACATTAGGACCCCGCTGCCACGGGAGCGATGGACAATATATGCCATGCAAGTTCTTTACCCTAAGCATGTATGACTACATACAGAATACATGCCTACATTAGATTGACGAACGGGAGCTAGTTACATATCTCTCCGTGTTATAACTGTTACATGATGAATAGCATCCGGCATAATCATCCATCACCGATCCAATGCCTATGAGTCTTTTACTACTCGTCATTGCTACGTTACTTTGCTGCTACTGTTGTCACTGCTGCTACTGTTACTCTGTTGCTACTGTTGTTACTCTGTTGCTACTGCTGTCACTTTGCTGCTACTGGTTACTGTTGCTACTGTTGCTATCATACTACCTTGCTATTGATACTTTGCTGCAGATACTAAATCTTTCAGGTGTGGTTGAATTGACAACTCAACTACTAATACTTGAGAATATTCTTTGGCTTCCCCTTGAGTCAAATCAATAAATTTGGGTTGAATACTCTACCCTCGAAAACTGTTGCGATCCCCTATACTTGTGAGTTATCAAGACCTTTTTGTGGCGCCGTTGCTAGGGAGGCGAAGCTATATTCTACGAGTCACTTGGGATTTACGTATGTTGGTTACTATGAGGAATCTGATAGATCCAAGAACTAAAGTCTTGCCCTCAACTACGAGGACAGGTAAGGAACTGCCATCTAGCTCTGCACTTGATTCACCTTCAGTTATGAGTAAGTTTGTGACACCACCTCCTGCTAGAAATCTTGATATGTCGCCTGTGCTTGATGATGCTACTTCTGCTGCCCATGATGCTTATGATGATGCTATGCTTGATACTGCTTTGCCTGATGATGCTATGCTTGATACTGCTTTTCCACTAGGTGCATTACTTGATGCACAAATTGCTAGAGTTGCTGCTAGATGTGATGATACTTCTGAAACTGCTGATACTATTGAGGTAGAACCTGCTATTTTGCCTCCTAGAACTAGCTCTCCTAGAAATGAATTGTCTGATATGCCTGAGCGTTATGTTATGGAGGGAGAGATAGCTGAGGACTTTCTTGCGTGTAAGCGTAGCAATGATGTTGAGAAATTACTGCTCAAGTGGAAAGAAAAATCTCTGAACGCTAGGATGAAATATGACCCGAAGTTTGCTACTTCGCCTATGCGTGGGAAAGGCATTAAATCTGAAGATGTCAAAAATCTACCACCTATCGAAGAGATCCATGGTCTTGATAACCCAATACAGGTAGTAGAAGTAAATTCTCTGCGTAGGTTTGATGAGAGTGATATTCCTCTTGATAAACCTGCTAGCTTATGCCTGGATGAATTTGATAACTTTGTTGCCAAACAACAAAGTTTCAATGATTATGTTAGCAGACAATTGGAACAGAATGCTCGTATGCTTAGTCATTTAAGTGCTTGTGTGGACAAAAATGTCAATGAACTTAAGCTTCTGAGTAAGCAAGCCTCTATGGTTACTACTCAGGTAGAACAAGTACTTAAGGCTCAAAATGACTTGCTCAATGAGTTGAATGACAATGTTGTTAGAGTCGTCACTAGAGGCGGTAGAATGACCCAGGAACCTTTGTATCCTGAGGGTCATCCAAAGAGAATTGAACAAGATTCTCAAGGTGTTAGCACTGATGCACCTAGTCATCCTAGAAAGAAGAAGAAAGATGATAGGAATTTGCACGCTAGCAACCGTGTTGCTGTTACACCTAAGAGTCCAAACGATGTCTCTGTCTCTGATGCCGAAACACAATCTGGTGATGAACATGAGCCTAATGATAATATCGATAGTGATGTTCATGAAGATGCTCAACCTAGCAATGATAAGGATGTGGAGATTGAACCTGTTGATCTTGATAACCCACAGCCTAAGAATAGAAGATACGATAAGAATGACTTCACTGCTAGGAAGCATGGTAAAGAAAGGGAACCATGGGTTCAGAAACCCATGCCCTTTCCTCCCAAACCATCCAAGAAAAACGATGATGAGGATTTTGAGCGCTTTGTTGAAATGATTAGACTTGTCTTTCTGCAAATACGTTTCACAGATATGCTCAAAATGTCTCCGTATGCTAAGTACATGAAAGATATTGTGACTATTAAGAGGAGGATACCTAAGGTCGAGATTTCCACCATGCTTGCTAATTATACCTTCAAGGGTGGAACTCCTAAGAAACTAGGTGATCCCGGAGTGCCCAATATACCTTGCTCCATTAAGGGCAACTACATTAGAACTGCTTTATGTGACCTTGGAGCCGGTGTTAGTGTTATGCCTCTCTCTCTTTATCGTAGACTTGAACTGGATAAGTTGACACCCACTGAAATCTCTGTACAAATGGCCGACAAATCAATTGCTTTCCCTATCGGCATTTGTGAGGATGTGCCTGTTGTGGTTGCTAACGTCACTATCTTAACAGACTTTGTTATCCTGGATATTCCCGAGGACCATGCCATGCCGGTCATCCTTGGAAGACCCTTTTTAAACACCGCAGGGGATGTTATAGATTGCAACAAAGGCAATGTCACTTTCCATGTCAACGGTAATGAGCATACGGTGCACTTTCCAAAGAAACAATATCGAGTACATTGCATCAATGCTATCAAAAAAACTTCATCGATTCTTATTGGGAGCTTTGAATGCCCTATACCTCCTGTCAAGATGAAGTATGATTTGCTTGTTGGGGAGATACACATCTCCATTGAGGTGACCTAGTGACTATTCGAAAATTCTTCGTCTTCTTTTGCGATTCAAAACGGTTTGTCGAGGAGACTTGATCAACCTCATTGATGGATTTCTTTCGATGACCATGAGATGGATGAATCGAGGAGTCACAAACCTCTGTACCAAGCTTTCACCTTCAGTAGCTTAGAAGAAAAATGATAGGTTTAGTTTAGTTTTCCATGTTTTCTGTTTTAGCGTCCCGTAGAAAAGTACCCCGAAAATAAAAGTTCTCCAAACGTCCTGAAAATCAAGTATGATTTTTTCTCGAATTTTTGAAAAATACTGAGATGAAGAGCTAGTCTGGGGGTTGCACCAGTGGGCCACAAGCCCTAGAGGCGCCGGCACCCCCCTAGCCGCGCTTACCAGGCTTGTGGGGCCCACGTGCGCCCCCTCCACTCGTTCTAGCTCCCATCTGCTTCTCCTACCTCCAGAAAAAATTGTTTCGCAGCTCAAACCCGTGTTCTTGCTCCTCTTGCCGGGATTTTCGATCTCCTTGCTCAAAGCACCATTCTCCAAACTATTTTGGAGAATTACTCCTTGGTAATGACTCCTCCATTGGTCCAATTAGTTTTTGCTCTAGTGTCTTATACTTCGCGTATTTTTGCTGCATTGGTGACCATGTTCTTGAGCTTTGCATGCTAATTTTAGCTGGTCCCAAGTAGTTTTGATGTGTAATATGGCCTCTAGGCACTTGAGGGAGTAATTGCTAAGAGTTTAGTAGAGCCTTGTTCACCTTTCCTTAGAGTCACTAAAAATTTCAAAAAAGGAAGATGTTCAGGAGAAACTATCATGGTGGTTCATCAAGCAAGAGAGGTCCCCGTCTTGCGATTCGGGAGCCCGATCCTTTCCAACCAAGGAACACACAGGTACAACCATGTGAATGGCCTTCTGATGAATTTATGATTGAGGCAGGTTTTAAAGACGAGTTTGATACACTTGTTCACAACGTCGGACTCGAAGAATTCATCTTCGATAAATGTGAACAATACGTTACTCTCACTGCCTCTTTTGTTCGTAGATTCAAATTTCAGTTGGTCGTGATACATCTGTACTGTTTGATATCTATGACAAATCGTATACCATGGATTTAGAGGATTTCAATAGAATTAGCAAGTTACCTATCTGGGGTAGTCTCAATGATCCTCCTAAATCTTTGGTTAGAGATTTTTTCTCTGGTATAACTGTTGGAGAAACTAGAGATATTACGCAGGCTACCATGGGGAGCATTCATTTTCCTGCCTTGCATTACTTTGCCGTCTTCATAGGCAGATGCATTAAAGGCAAGATTGAACATTGTCACCTCTATGCACCCGACCTTAGTATTCTTAAGAGCGCAGTAACGGGTGATAGAAGTTTCAACATGGGAGCTATAATAGCAAGGAGGCTGAATAATAATGCTAATGAAGGGGATTTCTTTGGTGGGATCTATGCCACTCGCATAGCAAATTTTCTTGGAGTACCCATCCGCGAAGGAGATACCCCACTCCATGCAGCTTTCCTTGACCACGTCGCTTTGACACGCTACCAGTTCCTTGAGAGGGATGATGAATCCCTCCTATACCGTTTAATATTTAACCGCCAGCGTGTTTTCCATATTACCCTTCCTACTCCTGCCTTCTTTGACTTTCGGGTAAAACGGAGATATTACATAACCAGAGGAGAGGCAGAGGAGTATGAGAGGGAGGCAAAGGCTGCTCGTCTCCATGAGGCAGCTATTCAGGCAGTGGCTGTAGCGCTCCCGTACAACCCCCATTTTGATTTTGGGTGTCGCCCGGGTGCATCCTTAGGAGTAGACCAACTTAGGACAAAAGCCTAAGCTTGGGGGAGTACGTGTTTCTCACCGACTTTATATTCTTCCTTACGCTTTCACTTTGTTAGTCGGTGTTCACACTTTGCCAGTGTATCATCCATGCTAGTTTATTTCTTTTTCTCATTTTCTTTTTGTGTGTCTCTCTAGTTTGAGAAAACCCGAAAAGATTTTCTTTTTCTTGTTTTGCTTGTTGGGATCTTTCCCGTGTAAATAGTTTTCTTTTTTCTTTGGGTCAAGGTAGAAGACCATGGTTACAATGTTTAGTGGCTCTCGCATGCATATCTGGTTATCTGTTAAAGAGCCATATTACTTTGTCTTCTCCTTTGTGTTTGCATGCAATTTCCAGCTTAGTCCAATGCATGAGCACGCTTATTATTGTTCACATCGCTCGGTCGTGCAAGTGAAAGGAAATAATGACCATATATGATGAAGTGACCGGGCCTGGAAAAGCTGGTATGAACTCGATCTATTTTGTTTTTGTAAATATGACTAGCTCATCATTCCTGATTCAACTTTGTCATGAGAGAAACATGTTTGCAATGACAACTTAGAGATCATAGTTTCTGATGCCATGCTTACTTAGCTAGGAGCTTATAATGGTTTGTCTTGAATGCCTACATCATTCTTGAGATGACTATGATGTAGTATGATAGGATGGTATCCTCCTTTGAATGATTCAAGTGGCTTGACTTGGCGCATGTTCACGCATGTAGTTGAAACAAAATCAACATAGCCTCTACGATGTTCATGTTCAGGGTGATTTATGTCCTACTCATGCTTGCACTCAATGTTGGTTAATCTCAATGCATTTTATGACTGTTGTCGCTCTCTAGTTGGTCGCTTCCCAGTCTTTTGCTAGCCTTCACTTGTACTAAGCGGGAATACTGCTTGTGCATCCACTTCCATAAACCCAAAGTTGTTCCATATGAGTCCACCATACCTATCTATTTGCAGTATCTACCTGTCGTTCCAAGTAAATTTGCATGTGCCACTCTCTAAACCTTTAAGAAATAATCTATTTTGCATGCCCGAACCGCTCATGTGGTGACAGGGGGCTATCAGTATTTTCCATGCGAGGCGTGTTATCCTCGATATGTGTTTATTCACTATCAATCACGAGAAAGGGGCCGGTAATTGGAATGCCCAGTTCCAAGCTCAAATCAAAAAGATAATTGCAAACAAAACTCCCCCTGGATTCATGTTGGTATGGACGGCACCCGAGGATTCGACTAGTCGTGGAGTGTGATTGATCGGTGGTGGAGGAGTCAAAACTTAACTTTTCTGTTTGGGAACCGCCTATAGCATGTGTAGCGTGGAAGATGTTGAGAACTCTTAGTCGTTGCGTTGACAATGAAAGCATGCCACCCAAAATTATTATCTCTTTTTTCAAAGCTTGAGCTCTGGCACCTCTGCAATTCAATGCTTCCCTCTGCGAAGGGCCTGTCTATTTATGTTCCTGTTGAGTCATCCTCCTCTTATAAAAGCACCAATTAGAGAGAACCTCTGTCATTTCTATGCTCTGCTTTTAACTTTGTTGAGTATGACTGTGACAGGATCTTATTTGCCAAGAATTATATTGTTTAGTCAGCCCTTGGTCTTTGAAGGTTCTCTACATTTATGTTTTGCGGTCTCAGAAAGAGCTAGTGAGATACCATCTGTTCGTACTACTTCATGATTGTTTTGATTGAAGTGTTGACGTTTGAGACTTATTATTATTTGCTCCCTAGTTGATTATGCCATTGATATGAGTTTACCGTGAGACCTAGATGTCATTTGCTTATGTGGTTAGCTTGTGATCTTGCTGAAATTCTGGTTATGAGTTAGACATAGTTGCAATAACAAGATCAAACAGAGTTCGTAAAAGTTTTTCTTTTGTCTCTTTCAGCTTGTCAACTGAATTGCTTGAGGACAAGGAAGGCTTTAAGCTTGGGGAACTTGATACGTCTCCGTCATATCTACTTTTCCGAACTCTTTTGCCCTTGTTTTGGACTCTAGTTTGCATGATTTGAATGGAACTAACCCGGACTAATGTTGTTTTTAGCAGAATTGCCATGGTGTTGTTTTTGCGCAGAAATAAAAGTTCTCGGAATGACCTGAAAATTTAAGGAGAATTTTTCTGGAATTTATGAAAAATACTGGCGCAAGAATCAACGGAGGAAGTGGAGTTGTGAGCCCACAAGCCCACCAGACACGGGCCCCCCCCCTGGCCGCACCTCGTAGGCTTGTGGGGCCCACAACGCTCCACCACCTCCAAATCCAGCTCTATTTAGTCCGTTTCGTCCGAAAAAACATCAAGGAGAAGAGTTCATCGCAGTTTACGATACGGAGGCACCGCCACCTCTTGTTCTTCATCTGGAGGGCAGATCTGAAGTCCCTTCTGGGCTCCGGAGAGGGGAGAACGTCGCCATCGTCATCAGCAATCTTCCTTCATCGCCAATTCCATGATGCTCTTCACCGTTCATGAGTAATCTCATCGTAGGCTTGCTGGACGGTGATGGGTTGGATGAGATCTATCATGTAATCGAGTTAGTTTTGACGGGGATTGATCCCTAGTATCCACTATGTTCTGAGATTGATGTTGCTACTATTTTGCCATGCTTAATGCTTGTCACTAGGGCCCGAGTGCCATGATTTCAGATCTGAACTTATTATGTTGTTGCCAATATATGTGTGTTCTTGATCCTATCTTGCAAGTTGTAGTCACCTACTATGTGTTATGACCCGATAACCCCGGAGTGACAATAGTCGGAACCACTCCCGGAGATGACCATAGTATGAGGAGTTCATGTATTCACTAAGTGTTAATGCGTTGGTCCGGTTCTTTATTAAAAGGAGAACCTTAATATCCCGTAGTTTCCATTAGGACCCCGCTGCCACGGGAGGGATGGACAATATATGTCATGCAAGTTCTTTTCCCTAAGCACGTATGACTACATACGGAATACATGCCTACATTAGATTGACGAACGGGAGCTAGTTACATATCTCTCCGAGTTATAATTGTTACATGATGAATAGCATCCGACATAATCATCTGTCACTGATCCAATGCCTACGAGTCTTTTACTACTGGTCCTTGCTATGTTACTTTGCTGCTACTGATGTCACTGTTGCTATTGTTACTTTGTTGCTACTGTTGTTACTCTGTTGCGACTGCTGTCACTTTGCTGCTATTGGTTACTGTTGCTACTATCGCTATCATACTACCTTCCTACTGATACTTTGCTGCAGATACTAAATCTTTCAGGTGTGGTTGAATTGACAACTCAACTGCTAATACTTGAGAATATTCTTTGGCTTCCCTTGAGTCGAATCAATAAATTTGGGTTGAATACTCTACCCTCAAAAACTGTTGTGATCCCCTATACTTGTGGGTTATCACTCCATGAAGTGGGAGACCAAGCATATCTTCGGGTGTCTCCACTTCGAGGAATCAAGAGATTCGGTGTGAAAGGAAAGTTAGCCCTCGATTCATTGGCCCCTACAAAATTTTGAACGTAGAGGCGAAGTTGCATATAAACTGGAACTGCCGGAAGGATTGTCCGCAGTTCATGATTTCTTATATGTTTCCCAGTTGAAGAAATGCCATGCTGAGATGGTTGATGTTCCGTTGAGAGATAAAGTGCCCCTAGAGGCCATACAGCTTGACAGTGATCTGACGTATCAGGAGAAACCCGTCAGGATTCTCGAGACCGCCAACAGAGTTACCCGCAGCAAGATCATCAAGTTCTGCAAGGTGTTGTGGAGCCACCACACCGAGGAAGAAGCCACGTGGGAACGAGAAGAGGATCTTCGTCGAGACCACCCGCACCTATTTCCTAGCCAACCCGAATCTCGAGGGCGAGATTCATCTTAAGGTGGGTAGGTTTGTAACATCGCAATTTTCCTAATTGGGAATGTTCTACAAATGTAGCTAAGCATCTATGCATTTTGTTTGCAATAAAGTTTTGCATTTGAATTCCTTCAAATATTTGCTTTTGCTTTTCTATTTTCTTCCCATGAGAAATGCCCTGACAAAATTCTTGCAAGCAAGAAAGAGCGGAGGAAAATGACCCTCCCAAGCCAGGGGTGTTTTTGAAATTATTTGAGCCAAGCAAAACCAAATTTATGGGAAAAATATTTTGCCAAAAAGAAAATATAGCATAAGGGGTTTTTCTGAAAAAACATTTTCAAAAAAAAAATTATTTTGCTTTTGGAAAAATGATAAACAATTAGGAAATATTTTTCTGATCATTTTGGTATATAATACCCTATATTCATTATTTTATTTTGTTTCCTTTTAATTCGTTTTAGTTTCTGTTTTTTGAAAAAACCTAAAACGAGTATGTTTTTTTAATAGAAAATCGCCACCGGTGCTTTAAAAGCGAACCGGCCCACTGCGTGGCCCGAGATCCCCGGCCCCCTTTCCTATCGCCTAATCGCACTCACCCGCAGCGCCACCCACCTCGCTGACGCCTGGGCCCACCCCGCCTGACCCCACCCCGAATCGCCACCCACCCCCGCGCGCACCCCCTTCCTTCCCCGAGCCCCTCCTCTTCCCTTTTTCCTCTCCAACCGACCGAGCCGCCATGGCCGGACTTTCCTTGCTCGCCCCGATCCCCTTCCCTCCTCGGCTACCCCCTCCCCCTATAAATAGCCGGCCGCCGACCCCCTTCCCTCGCTCCGTTCCCCACCTCGCCGCCCCTGCCCAGCCCAACGCCGCCCCTCGCAGCTCGCCGGAGCATAGCCGGAGCCGAACCACCTTGCCTCCTCCACTGCTCGCCCGAGCCCTCCCCACGACTCGTCGCCGCTGCCAAGCGTCGCCGGAGGGCCGCCGCCATCGACCGAGCCCCTCTGCTGGCGCCCCCGACGCCGGAAGCCACCCCACCGTCACCTGCCTCGCCTCGGCCTCGCCGGAGCAAGCTCCACGCCGGCCATCTCTCCCATGCGAGTTTCCATCTACCCTGGACCGTTAGATTTAAATCAAACGCACCAGATTAGATATAGGATAACTGTTTGGTTTAGTTAAGAAAACCAGGCCGGTTTTCTATTCACTAAACTTAGCTGAAGCATTTTTGTTATATTGCGGCCGTGTGCTAGTACCTCTCGCAGCAAACACTCCCGCAACCAACCAGAGACTGCCACATGTACCCCTGTCCGATTAGTAGCAAATTTTCTTTTTCTGTTTTAATTCCAAAACAAAGAGAGTTTTAAAATTGTTTTGATCATAACTTTTGATCCACAACTCCAAAGGAGTTGAAACTTGTTCCAGTAGATCACAATTTTTCTGTAGTCTTCAAAAACATATTAATTGCCTAGGTTTGAAATTTGAAAATTTGAATTAGATCAGATTTAGTTTAAACCTTGTTCTGCTTATTCCAGGAGTTTAAAAATAGATTTTTATTTGATTCTTTTTGCTACTACTTCCTAGTGATTATATCTTTCTATAGTATAAGTTTCAAATTTTTTAAATATTTTTACTTGGGGTGTTATCAAAAATAGTTTCTGCCTTAGTTAGGTGAAGTGAATTCTTTCACTTTATGCCATAGCTACTTTATGCTTGTGATCTTATTTTACTTGTTGATGATTGTAGTGCTTATGGTGTGTATTTGTTTATATCAGTAGATCACCCGGAGTGTGCATCTTACTACTTAGAAGCGCTCGATCAAGACAACTATGAGCAAGGCAAGTCATTTTGATCATACTATCGCCTATGGTTTCTATGCATGGTAGTTTCACCCTTCTTTGCCCAATTGCATGCTGAGTAGGTACTTGGAAATTTTAGTTATAGGTTGTAGTATCATGTGGTAGGCACACAACAACCCCAATACTTGGCCCGGGACGACAAATTTCATATTGCTATGCTTGAGTAGACGGGATTCTGGTTGAGTGCATATCACGAGTGATGCGAGAATAATTAAATAACCAAGACCGGTTAAGTCAAGATTTTCAAGACCTCATGAAGAAATGCAACTCTGGGTGAAGGACGGTTTTGACGGGCCTCCTGGAGAAACCAGTGGACGACCCCAGGATGCTTGGAGACGTGCCATGACATCTTGCGGAAAGCTTCACCCAGGCTCGAAGGGACGGACGGAGGCTTCAAGACCCAAGGCTTACCTGCACAGCCACAAGTCATTATGGGCTCTGGCTTGGTTGGACAATGCGGCGACTCTGGACAGGCGGTGCTAGCAGATGTAGAAGAACGGTAGGATTGGATGGGCACCGACAGGGGATCAGAGGGACCCGTTGAAAGACCATGTTTTGATCATCCGGTCTTCAAACACCCTGAAGTGCGAGGACATACCCGGAGGCGATCAAATCTTGTGGGGAACGTGCGCAAAACTCTCCAGAGTACCCAAACCTAATCGATTAGCCGTGTCCACAGTCATGGACAACTTGAGCCGAAGGCATTTAATTTTCCCTGAACTCTCAACACAACTTAATAATGATGTGGGAATTATCGACAACTCGGGTACGAGAATTGGTTGGCGGAACCATCTCGTAAACAACAAACAATGTAGTAATGTTTTGCTTTCAGTCCTCTCTTGTTGTAGGAGAAAATTTGCTTTATGCTAAAACTTATAGCCCCACCTGCCATATATGCATGTAGGAATAGTTGGTTATTATTTTCCCCCCTCTCTTTGATGACTTGCCGGCATATTCCATATGCTGAGCTACAGGCTGCAACGTATCATGTTGCAGAGTACTTTTCCGACAAGGAGTGAGGCTACGATCTACGCTCGGTGACATGCCCCGGAGTCGGATGGACTCGTCTACCTGATGCTTCCGCTAGTCTTCGTTAGATATCTCATGAGATGGCCTTTAGCCACTTTATTGTAATTCATTATTGTAATAAAGTACTCGATATGAGATTTCGATTAGTAAAGTTGTGTGATTGAACTCTTGATATATACATTGATGTATTGAGTGTGTACCAGCATGATCTTGGGATGGTACGGAAACACCAGAGACTTGGCCGTTTCAGGTCGGGTCGTTACAGAAATGGTATCACAGCACACGCTGACCGTAGGACGTAACCTCTAGGAATGGAAAATCCTTAGGAAGAAAAACTATTTTCTTATGTCTATAAATCTTCTATTTCCTCTTCTGATCATTTCTGACTTCTCTCCGATTTTCCAATGTTTTAGATGGCCACCTTCATTCCCGTTAAGTTCACGGAGTTTTGCCAGCCCGACGCCACTATGCCTTTCGGAAAGGAGTTGATGCAGATCACCAAGGACTTGAGGATTGCTCTGCCGACTATCACTGGGAAGCCTACTTCGTCTTACCCGGAGGATTCACGCTACAGGATTGAGGCGCACGTTCCTGGAAGGACATTCGAGCCGCGCACTGAGCCTGTGGACTTCAAGTTCATCGCACCCAACTGGATTCTCAGAAGGGACATGACGATCCATTGTGCACTCGAACGTATCAAAGAAGTGTACAGTGGATGCCCTATTTCACCGGATCTATTCACGGTATCCCAGAGAGGAGAAGATGGAGAAATCATCTCAAGCAAGACCAAGGACGCTCTCCTGTCCTATGCCCAGACCTTGGAGAAGCACAACGGGACTCTGGAGCATTGTGTGATCAAGGACGCCAGGAAGATCAAGCAACTATCGCTCCGCGAACTTGAACTCGAAGAAGCAGCTCGGGAAGCCCACTATGAGCACGAATTGGAGGTGAAGGACTTCCTGGAGAGGATCGAGAAGCTGAAGACTCGTGTCGCGTACCTGGAAGAAGAACTGGACATGGGCGAGAACCTTCATCCTGAAGGAGACGTAGCCCCCTTGATCAGCAATGAGGAGGACTATGAAGCAAGCTCCACCGAAGGACCCACCACCATGCTTTTCTGAGGAGGACACTTAGACTAGTCCACCAATTGTATCTTATCGTCAAACGCTTAGGCCGATGTTTATGTTAATGAAACTTGTATCCCCGTGTGTGAACCTTTTGTGATGGTATTGAATAAAATGTGTGGTGTGATACTTGTTTGATGCATTTCATATGGGTAGTGTAATTACTCTTTAGACCATTGTTCTATGCTAATATCACCCCTCTACAAACACCAGATGCCTCCGAGACGTGACCCTTCTTCCAACTTTCCGCCGGAACTCACTCAGTTGATTCAGCAACATAATGCCCTGATGCAGCTGATCATCCAGAACCAGAACAATAACAACAACCACCATCCACCACAGGCCGACAATCTCACCCGTTTCCTGAGGTTGAACCCTCCGACTTTCTCTAGCAGCATTGAGCCCATTGTGGCAGATGATTGGCTCCGCAAGATGGAGCGGGAACTAATCACTTCTGGTTGTACTGAAGCCGAGAAGGTGCGCTTTGCCGCGCATCAACTTGAAGGCCCTGCAGCTGCATGGTGGGAGAACTACACCACCACATACCCCATTGCTGGAGTCACTTGGGAGCAGTTCAAGCAAACCATCTGCACTGCACATGTCTCAGCTGGTGCAATGAGTCTGAAGAAGCGTGAGTTTAACAACTTACGCCAGGGAAATCGCTCTGTTGCTCAGTATGTTGATGAATTCAGCATGCTCGCCCGTTATGCACCTGGAGATGTGGCCGATGATGCGGCCAAGCAGGAAAAGTTCTTGGAGGGACTCAATGATGAGCTGAGCATTCAGCTGACTGTAGCCAACTTCAACAACTACCAGGAGCTGGTAGATAAGGCCCTCATCTTGGAGGGGAAACATCAGCAAATGGAGAACCGCAAGCGGAAGTATGGCAATGGGAAGTTCAACTCTGGCACTCAGCAGAAGCCTCGCTACACCCCCTATTCAGGGAATACCGGGACTGGATCCGCTAAGTTTGGAGGACACGTCCAGCATAACCACCCAGTGCACAACCATGGAGGCCACAACCATGGAGGAAATGGGAACCACCGCAACAACAGCAACCTCAAGAGTGGCGGTACCGGCACTCAGCATCATTCCGCTCCAGCTCAGAAGGACCTGACTCATATCACCTGCTTCAAGTGTCAGAAGACGGGAGACTATGCCACTGAATGTCCCCAGAACAAGCAGGGAAATGGAAACGGCAACGGCAACTCAGCAGCAAAGAAGCCCAATCCTTTTCCTCGAGCTCAGGTGAATCACATTGATGTTGAAGAGGTCTATGATCACCCCGATACTGTGGTTGGTAAGTTTTTGCTAAATTCACGTCCAGTATTGGTACTTTTTGATTCTGGTGCAACGCATTCATTCATATCAAGGGTAGTTGTGGAAAAGTATAGTTTGCCAACTAGAACCCTCAGCCAGCTTATTAAGGTCAGTTCCCCAGGAGGCATGATGACGGCCGGGATAGGATGCCATGATTTGAGTCTCAACATCGGGAACCATAAGTTTCCCACCGACCTCATCGTATTAGAGTCTCAGGGATCGGACGTAATCCTAGGCATGGATTGGTTGGCCAAGTACGAAGGGAATATTGATTGTGCCCTTAAGTCTATTTTTCTCACCACCCCCGAGAAAAAGCGGATTAAGTACGTGTCTGAGCGCCCGACATGGAGTAAACGGGTAAACACTCCCACGGGAGTAGTCCAGGAGGAAGTACCGATTGTGCAAGAATACCCAGATGTATTTCCGGAAGAATTGTCGGGCATGCCACCGGATAGAGAGATTGAATTTCTGATTGAGCTACTACCCGGAACAGCCCCGATATCCAAGATACCCTATCGGATGCCCGCAAATGACTTGGTAGAAATCAAGAAGCAAATTAAGGAGTTGTTGGACAAAGGGTATATTCGCCCAAGTTCTTCACCTTGGGGAGCCCCAGTGCTCTTGGTTGAAAAGAAGGATAAGTCCTTGAGAATGGTTGTCGATTATCGTGCATTGAACGAGGTGACCATCAAGAACAAGTATCCCTTGCCGATGATCAACGATTTGTTTGACCAGTTAGTTGGATCCCGAGTATTCTCCAAGATCGATCTTTGATCCAGGTATCATCAGCTGAAGATTCGTGAACAAGATATACCCAAGACAGCTTTCACCACTCAGTACGGCTTGTATGAGTACACGGTCATGTCATTTGGACTGACTAATACTCCGGCATATTTTATGAATCTGATGAACAAGGTATTTATGGAATACTTGGACAAGTTTGTCGTGGTGTTCATCGATGACATACTGATATTCTCCAAGAATGAGGAAGAACACAAGGAACATCTGCGTCTAGTTCTGGAGAAACTTCGAGAGCATCAGCTGTATGCGAAGTTTAGCAAATGTGAATTTTGGTTGAAGGAAGTCGGATTCCTCGGACACGTCATTTTAGGAGAAGAATAGCAGTGGACCCTGCCAAGGTCGCAGCAGTCACCGAATGGGTAGCAACCACTTCAGTTAAGGAGATCCGCAGTTTCCTCTAACTTGCCGGATATTACCGGAGGTTCATTGAGAATTTCTCAAAGATCGCCAAGCCCATGACAGAGTTGTTGAAGAAGGAGTCCAAGTATGTTTGGACTGAGGAATGTGAAGCCAGTTTTCAAGAGTTGAAGAAATGTTTGGTTACAGCCCCAGTGCTGATATTGCCGAACATTCGGAAGGATTTCCAGGTTTACTGTGATGCTTCTCGTCAAGGACTTGGAGGAGTGCTCATGCAAGAAGGCAAATTTGTGGCCTATGCATCCACACAGCTCAGACCCCATGAGCTGAATTATGCCACACATGACTTGGAGCTAGCAGCCGTAGTGCACGCTCTGAAGACCTGGAGACATTTCCTGATCGGAAATAGTTGTGATGTTTACACTGATCACAAGAGCCTGAAATATATCTTCACGCAGAAGGAGTTGAACCTCAGACAGAGGAGATGGCTAGAATTGATCAAGGACTATGACATGAGATTGCATTATCACCCAGGCAAGGCAAATGTTGTAGCCGATGCCTTGAGCCGTAAGAGTTATGTGAATACACTCATAATGGGAGGATTACCCGAGGAGTTAGCCGATGATCTCCGAGAGCTCAAATTGGAGATAGTTCCAAGAGGATTTGTAGCCACACTGGAAATTCAGTCCACTTTGACAGAAAAGATCCGCGAAGCACAGAAGACAGACACGGAGATAGCTGAGATTAAGCAGAAAAGTAAACACGGGAAGGCTAAAGATTTTCGTGAGGATGAACACGGGACTTTATGGTTTGAGGATTGCATCTATGTACCCAATGATCCCGAACTCAGGAAGTTGATACTTCAGGAGGCCCATGATTCCCCGTACTCGATACACCCAGGCAACACCAAGATGTATCTGGATCTGAAAGAAAGTTTTTGGTGGACAGGAATGAAGAAAGACATTTCCGAGTTTGTAGCAATATGCGATGTTTGTCAGTGAGTAAAGGCCGAGCATCAGAAGCCAGCAGGTTTGCTTCAACCTCTGCCGAGACCCGAGTGGAAATGGGAAAAGCTTGGTATGGACTTCATCACAGGATTACCCAGGACCCGTTCTGGTTATGATTCTATCTGGGTTGTGGTCGATCGTTTGACCAAGGTAGCTCACTTCATTCTCGTGAAGACTACTTACACGAGTGCCAAGCTGGCCAAGATATATATGACGAGGATCGTATGTCTGCATGGAGTACCGAAGAGTATTGTGTCAGATAGAGGGACTCAGTTCACGTCAAAATTTTGGCACCAACTGCATGAAACCTTGGGAACGAGATTGGAGTTCAGTACAACTTTTCACCCACAGACAGATGGACAGACCGAGAGAGTCAATCAGATTCTTGAGGACATGTTGAGAGCTTGCGCACTAGACTATGGGTCTAGCTGGGATGACAATTTGCCTTATGCCGAGTTCTCATACAACATCAGCTATCAGACCAGTCTGAAGATGGCCCCTTTTGAAGCTTTATACGGAAGGAGGTGCAGAACACCACTGATGTGGGATGGAGTTGGAGACCGAAAACTTTTTGTCCCGACCTTATCCGAGATTCTGAAGAGAAGGTCAAGCTGATTCGTGACCGACTCAAGATAGCTCAGTCCAGACAGAAGAGTTATGTGACAGCAAACGCAAGGAAGTAACATACAAAGTGGGAGAACGAGCATATCTTCGGGTGTCTCCACTTCGAGGAATCAAGAGATACGGTGTGAAAGGAAAGTTAGCCCCTCGATTCATTGGCCCCTACAAAATTCTTGAACATAGAGGCGAAGTTGCATATAAACTGGAACTACCGGAAGGATTGTCCAGAGTTCATGATGTCTTCCATGTTTCCCAGTTGAAGAAATGCCACGCTAAGATGGCTGATGTTCCGTTGAGAGATACAGTGCCCCTAGAGGCCATACAGCTTGACAGTGATCTAACGTATGAGGAGAAACCCGTCAGGATTCTCGAGACCGCCAACGGAGTTACCCGCAGCAAGATCATCAAGTTCTGCAAGGTGTTGTGGAGCCACCACACCGAGGAAGAAGCCACCTGGGAACGAGAAGAGGATCTTCGTCGAGACCACCCGCACATATTTCCTAGCCAACCCGAATCTCAAGGGCGAGATTCATCTTAAGGTGGGTAGGTTTGTAACATCCCAATTTTCCTAATTGGGAATGTTCTACAAATGTAGCTAAGCATCTATGCATTTTGTTTGCAATAAAGTTTTTGCATTTGAATTCCTTCAAATATTTGCTTTTGCTTTTCTATTTTCTTCCCACGAGAAATGCCCCGACAAAATTCTTGCAAGCAAGAAAGAGGGGAGGAAAATGACCCTCCCAAGCCAGGGGTGTTTTTGAAATTATTTGAGCCAAGCAAAACCCAAGTTTATGGGGAAAATATTGTGCCAAAAAGAAAATATAGCATAAGCGGTTTTTTTGAAAAAATGTTTTTAAAAATGTTTTTATTTTGGTTTTGGAAAAATGATAAACAATTAGGAAATATTTTTCTGATCATTTTGGTATATAATACCCTATATTCATTATTTTATTTTGTTTCCTTTTAATTCGTTTTAGTTTCTGTTTTTTGAAAAAACCTAAAACGGGTATGTTTTTTAATAGAAAATCGCCACCGGCGCTTTAAAAGCGAACCAGCCCACTGCGTGGCCCGAGATCCCCGGCCCCCTTTCCTATTGCCTAATCGCACTCACCGGAGCGCCACCCACACCGCTGACGCCTGGGCCCGCCCCTGCCTAACCCCACCCCGCAGCGCCACCCACCCTCGCGTGCACCCCCCCCTTCTTCCCCGAGCCCCTCCTCTTCCCTTTTTCCTCTCCAGCCGACCGAGCCGCCATGGCCGGACTTTCCTTGCTTGCCCCGATCCCCTTCCCTCCTCAGCTACCCCCTCCCCCTATAAATAGCCGGCCCCCGACCCCTTCCCTCGCCGCCCCTGCCCAGCCCCACGCCGCCCCCTCGCAGCTCGCCGGAGCACAGCCGGAGCCGAAGCTCCCTGCCTCCTCCACTGCTCGCCCAAGCCCTCCCCACGACTCGCCGCCGCCGCCAAACGTCGCCGGAGGGCCGCCGCCGTCGACCGAGCCCCTCCGCTGCCGCCCCCGACGCCGGAAGCCACCCCGCCGTCACCTGCCTCGCCTCGGCCTCGCTGGAGCAAACTCCACGCCGGCCATCTCTCCCCTGTGAGTTTCCATCTACCCTGGACCATTAGATTTAAATCAAATGCACCAGATTAGATATAGGATAACTGTTCGGTTTAGTTAAGAAAACCAGGCCGGTTTTCTATTCACTTAACTTAGCCGAAGCGTTTTTGTTATATTGCGGCCGTGTGCTAGTACCTCTCGCAGCAAACACCCCCGCAACCAACCAGAGACTGCCACATGTACCCCTGTCCGATTAGTAGCAAATTTTCTTTTTCTGTTTTAATTCCAAAACAGAGAGAGTTTTAAAATTGTTTTGAGAATAACTTTTGATCCACAACTCCAATGGAGTTGAAACTTGTTCCAGTAGATCACAATTTTTCTGTAGTCTTGAAAAACATATTATTTGCCTAGGTTTGAAATTTGCAAATTTGAATTAGACCAGATTTAGTTTAAACCTTGTTTTGCTTATTCCAGGAGTTTAAAATAGATTTTTATTTGATTTTTTTGCTGCTGCTTCCTAATGATTATATCTTTCTGTAGTATAAGTTTCAATTGTTTTTTAAATATTTTACTTGGGGTTTTATCAAAAACAGTTTCTGCCTTAGTTAGGTGAAGTGAATTCTTTCACTTTATGCCATAGCTACTTTATGCTTGTGATGTTATTTTACTTGTGAAGCTTGCTACTTAGAAGCGCTCGATCAAGACAACTATCAGCAAGGCAAGTCATTTTGATCATACTATCGCCTATGTTTTCTATGCATGGTAGTTTCACCCTTCTTTGCCCAATTGCATGCTGAGTAGGTACTTGGAAATTTTAGTTATAGGTTGTAGTATCATGTGGTAGGCACACAACAACCCCGATACTTGGCCCGGGACGACAAATTTCATATTGCTATGCTTGAGTAGACGGGATTCTGGTTGAGTGCATAACACGAGTGATGCGAGAATAATTAAATAACCAAGACCGGTTAAGTCAAGATTTTCAAGACCTCGTGAAGAAATGAAACTCTGGGTGAAGGACGGTTTTGACGGGCTCCCTGGAGAAACCAGTGGACGACCCCGGGATGCTTGGAGACGTGCCATGACATATTGCGGAAAGCTTCACCCAGGCTCGAAGAGACGGACGGAGGCTTCAAGACCCAAGGCTTACCTGCACAGCCACAAGTCATTATGGGCTCTGGCTTGGTTGGACAACGCGGCGACTCTGGACAGGCGGTGCTAGCAGATGTAGAAGAACGGTAGGATTGGATGGGCGCCGACAGGGGATCAGAGGGATCCGTTGAAAGACCATGTTTTGATCATCCGGTCTTCAAACACCCTGAAGAGCGAGGACATACCCGGAGGCGATCAAATCTTGTGGGGAACGTGTGCAAAACTCTCCAGAGTACCCAAACCTAATCGATTAGCCGTGTCCACGGTCATGGACAACTTGAGCCGAAGGCATTGAATTTTCCCTGAACTCTCAACACAACTTAATAATGATGTGGGAATTATCGACAACTCGGGTACGAGAATTTGTTGGCGGAACCATCTCGTTAACAACAAACAATGTAGTAATGTTTTTCTTTCAGTCCTCTCTTGTTGTAGGAGAAAATTTGCTTTATGCTAAAACTTATAGCCCCACCTGCCATATATGCATGTAGAAATAGTTGTGTATTAGTTTCCCCCTCTCTCTGATGACTTGCCGGTATATTCCATATGCTGACCTATACGGCTGCAACGTATCATGTTGCAGAGTAATTTTCCGACAAGGAGTGAGGCTACGATCTACGCTCGGTGACATGCCCTGGAGTCGGATGGACTCGTCTACCTGATGCTTCCGCTAGTCTTTGTTAGATATCTCATGAGATGGCCTTTAGCCACTTTATTGTAATTCATTATTGTAATAAAGTACTCTATATGAGATTTCAATTAATAAAGTTGTGTGATTGAACTCTTGATATATACATTGATGTACTGAGTGTGTACCAGCATGATCTTGGGATGGTACGGAAACACCAGAGACTTGGCCGTTTCAGGTCGGGTCGTTACAGTTCCGAGTGAAAGCAAGACCTTCATTCGGGAGCCAAGATGAACAAAACAAATACTTATTGGTAGCGAAGCCGTTTCGCCTAACATAGACCCTTCCCCGAGTGATCGTGGAAACTTCCGCGCTCGGGGCCTTAGCCGCAAACCAGTTTTTGCCTAAGTTAACGCGATCCTAAATGAAAGCAAGACTTTCGTTCGGACGCCAAGATGAACATGAAGATCATCCCAAACTACGATTCTATTTTGCCTAGAATAAGGACAACCTCCACACTCAGAGGCTTAGCCGCGAACCGGCTTTTGCCTAAGTCACAAACAATCCCGAGTGAGGACAACTTCCACACTCGGGGACTCGGATGAAAGTAAAACTTCCACCCGAGTATAAACCACCTCAAACAAAGACGGCCAAGTAGATAAGATCCAAAACCAACTTCAGATAAACGAGATCAAGTTCAGCTAATGATATGAAAAAGAGAGGGCTCAGGTCCCATTCGAAGTTTGAGGTTACATCCATCCACTCGGCATACCGAGGGAAATTAAAGTTTAAGTGTTTTTTCCTTCGAGCTTCACTCGGAGGCCAAAGACTCCACTACTTCGACAAAGGTGTGAAGGTCAATCCCCTTTGCAATCCGTGTGGCCGCCGCCATGAACATACCCATGAAGACTTCAAATTCAATGCTCTTGCAGTTAACGACCCGAAGATTCTTCACCTTCTCTTCATTGACGCCCTTGCAATGGATGTGGACAAGCGAGAGGGCAATGTCAGCTCTGGCCCTTGTTGATGACTTCTTCCAGGACTTAAGATTGTTGGGGATGGCTTTCACACGGTTCACAATGGCTTGTGTGTCCTTCACATGGGTATCTTCTTGCATCTCCTCCTGGTCTATCTCTCCAATGGCTGACTGGAGCAACTTGAAGCAACTCACTACATAATCAACGTGGTCCTCCAGTCGGGGGGAGGCAAGGCAGTGCTGTCTTTCGGGAGACCCCTCTTGGGATTGAGCTCCTTCTCTATTCGCGTTGTTTCCTCTTCAATGTCACACACAAAGGCTACACTCGACCAAAATGGGAGATGAGAAGCGTCAGTCAGAAAATTCATAATGATCATGGAAAGTATTCAGACATTCAACATACCTTTGAGCTTCTCACAAAGTTCTACACTGAAGTCCTCGACAAACTTTTCTAGCTCAGCCTTGTGTGCAGTGGCCTTCTCAAGGTTGGACTCCCACTCGGCATAGTGTTTCCTTAGCTCAGCAAGATCATCGTGGTCTTCTCTGCACTGGCTTTCAAAAGCCGATTCTCCTGCTCGAGATCTCCAACCGATTTGAGTTTGGCTTCAACCACCACGGTTTTCTGTTTAACCTCCTTCCAAGCAGATGCAAGCTCATCATCCCTCATCTCGAGGGCTTCCTTCATGGTCACTAAAGAAATGTAATTATTCATCCTTTCAGAAAGGCGATCTGACAAGACACCTTCAGTGGGATAAGGAGACACAATGTAATGGAGTATCAGTCAGATAACAAAGACATACCTTTAGACGTCTTCTTCTCCAGCTCCAGTCGTGCACTCTTTGCCTTCTCCACCTCAAGGCTCAGTCGAAGTTCCTGCAACTCCTTTTCCATGACCTCATCGCGACCGACAGGCCCGCAGGCAGTATGCAATCAACAAATACAAGAAAGGCATACAATTATATCGCAACTCTAAGACTACCGCCGACTGACTCAGTCGGCAGTAGCCTCGGGGACTACACCCAGGGTGCGCTCAGCACTCCCCCATTGTACTGACAAAGGATAAGGGATCCTCTCTTGACCGACCTTTATCTGTCGAAACAAAGAAAGTGAGACTACTACTGATTGCTCCAATCGACAGTAACCTCGGGGACTACACCCAGTGGGTGCGCTCAACGCGCCCCTACTGGAAAGATATAAGAAGGGCAAGGGCTTCGTACCCTCCTGGATTTTGTCACACATTTGAAAGGAAAATACACTACCGCTGACTGACACAGTCGACGGTAGCCTCGGGAACTTGCTACGGCGACAGAAACCTTCTATCGTCTCTTCAGCTTGCGTTGGTTTTTCCCATAAAGAGGAAAGGGTGATGCAGCACAGGTGCAGTAAGTATTTCCCTCAGTTTGAGAACCAAGGTATCAATCCAGTAGGAGAATCGCGTCAAGTCCAGAGTACCTGCGTGAACACAAAAGAGCTTGCACCCAACACTATAAAGGGGTTGTCAATCCCTTCAAGATTGGTTGCAAAGTGAGATCTGAAGGCGGAAAGTGCAACGAAGTAAAAGAGCAAGGCTGAAAATATGGTGTGAAGTAGACCCGGGGGCCATAGTGTTCACTAGAGGCTTCTCTCAAAATAGCAAATACTACGGTGGGTGAACAAATTACTGTCGAGCAATTGATAGAACCGCGCAAAGTCATGACGATATCTAAGGCAATGATCATACATATAGGTATCACGTCTGAGACAAGTAGACCTATACTTTCTCCATCTACTACTATTACTCCACACATCGACCGCTATCCAGCATGCATCTAGTGTATTGAGTTCATGACGGACAGAGTAAAGCCTTAAGCAAGATGACATGATGTAGAGGGATAATCTCAAACAAATGATGAAAACCCCATATTTTTACCCTTGATGGCAACAACATGATGCGTGCCTCACTACCCCTTATTTCACTGGGTGAGGTCACCGCACGGTATGAACCCAAAACCAAGCACTTCTCCCATTGCAAGAATCATAGATCAAGCTTGCCAAACAAAACCCACAACTCGAAGAGAATTACAATGATATGAAATCATGCATAAGAGAGATCAGAAGAAACTCAAATAAGATTCATAGATAATCTGATCATAAATCCACAATTCATCGGATCTCGACAAACACACCGCAAAGAAGATTACATCGGATAGATCTCCATGAAGATCATGGCGAACTTTGTATTGAAGATCCAAGAGAGAGAAGAATCCATCTAGCAACTAGCTATGGACCCGTAGGTCTATGGTGAACTACTCACGCATCATCAGAGAGGTCATGGTGTTGATGAAGAAGCCCTCCGTATCCGAATCGCCCCTCCGGTAGGGCACCAGAACATGCCCAAGATGGGATCTTGCGGAGACAGAATCTTGCGGCGGCGGAAAAGTACTTTCGATGATCTCCTGATTTTTTTCTGGGATGTTAGGGAATATATAGGCGAAAGACCTAGGGCGGAGGAGGCCCAGGGAGCCCACAAGCCTAGGAGGCGTGGGCCCCCCTAGCCGCGCCTCCTAGGCTTGTGGGGTCCTTGTGGCCCTCTGCCTTGGTTCTCAAGTCTCCCGATCGTCTTCTATTTCGGAAAAAATCTTTTCGGAAGTTTTATTCCGTTTGGACTCCGTTTAAAATCCTCCTCTGAAAAGGGTCAAAAACACGAAAAAAACAGGAACTGGCACTTGGCACTGAGTTAATAAGTTAGTCCCAAAAAAGATATAAAAGGCATACAAAACATCCAATGTTTGACAAGATAATAGCATGAAACCATCAAAAATTATAGATACGTTGGAGACGTATCAACCATCCCCAAGCTTAACTTGTGCTCGTCCTCGAGTAGGGAAGTGATAAAGACTGAATTTTAGATGCGGAATGCTACCTAGCATAGTTGTCCTTTGTAACTTCTTTCATGTGACATGAATGTTCAGATCCGTAAGATTCAAAACAATAGTTTGCTATTGACATGAAAACAATAATACTTCAAGCAAACTAGCAAGGTAATGATGAACTTTCGAAATAACAAGGCCAAAGAAAGTTATCCCTACAAAATCATATAGTCTCGCTATGCTCCATCATCCTCACACAACTAATTTAAATCATGCACAACCCCGGTATTGGCCAAGTAATTGTTTTCGCACTCTTACTTTCTCAAACCTTTTATAACTATCACACAATACATGAGCATGATCCATGGATGTAGCACTATAGGTGGAATAGAGTGTGGTGGTGGTTGTGAGAAAAAAAGGAGGATATGGTCATATTGACTCGGCGTATCAAAGGGCTATGGAGATGCCCATTAATAGATGTCAACGTGAATGAGTAGGGATTGCCATACAAAGGGTGCACTAGAGCTATAAGTATGTGAAAAGCTCAAAAGGAGACTAGTGGGTGTGCATCCAACTTGCTTGCTCACGAAGACCTAGGGCAATTTGAGGAAGCCCATCATTGGAATATACAAGCCAAGTTATATAATAGAGATTCCCACTAGCATATGGTGGTGACGAAACGAGAGGCTCTCAATCATGAAGAACATGGTACTATTATGAAGCACAAGTGTGGAAAAAGATAGTAGCATTGTCCCTTCTCTCTTTTTCTCTCTTCTTCTCTTTTATTTGGGCTCTTGGGCCTGTTTCCCCTTTTTTGGGCTCTTTAGCCTCTCTTTTTTATTTCCTCACATGGGACAATGTTCTAATAATGATGTTAACCATACTCCTAGGGGAAGGGTTGGTAGGTGTTAACCATCGCGCGATCCCGACCGCAACACAAAGGATGACAATCAATAGATCAATTATGCTCCGACTTCCTAACATAGCGGTTCACCATATGTGCATGTTACGGGAATCACTAACTTCATCGCAAGTATTTCTAGATTCACAACACCCTACTAACATAACTCTTAATATTACCAAATCCACGTCTCAAAACTAATTGAGAGGAATCAAAACTTCACTTTCTATTCAAGGCACATGAAGATGGAGGTTTTTGTATCATCTTTGGGTACCTATCACCTTTGGGACTACTTTCATAGCACAAGCCAACTACCAAGTTATGCACCGTTGTGCTCTAAAAGATCTAAGTGAAGCATGATACGCCTCCAACACCAATATAGCCATGGAGAAGTGAGAATACAGTAGCCCAACACCAATATAGATGGAATTCAAGTTTACTACAGTACCAAAAGAAGTGGTAGTTTGTTTTCTTGTGCTAATGTTATCACGAGTTTCTGTTTAAGTTTTGAGTTGTGAAGTTTTCAAGTTTTGGGTGATGTTCTCATGGACAAAGAGATAAGGAGTGGGAAGAGCTCAAGCTTGGGGATGCCCAAGGAAACCCAAGCCAAATTCAAGGACACCAAAAACCCTAAGCTTGGGGATGCCCCGGGAAGGCATCCCCTCTTTCGTCTTCAATCCATCGATAACATTACTTGGAGCTATATTTTTATTCACCACATTATATGTGTTTTGCTTGGAGCGTCTTGTATCGTAGGAGTCTTTTCCTTTTGTTGTGTCACAATCACCCTTTTTGCACACCTTTTTGAGAGAGAGAAACATGCACTCGTCGTGATTTTGCTAGAATGCTCTTAGTGCTTCACTTATACCTTTTGAGCTAGATACTTTTGCTCTAATGCTTCACTTATATCTTTTCGAGCACGGCGGTGCGTGACTTGGTGGTTGGCTTATGCTATGAAAGTAGTCCCAAATGTGATAGGTACCCAAAGAGGATGCAAAAACCTCCATTTTCATGTGCATTGAGTAGAAAGAGAAGTTTTGATTCCTCTCAATTAGTTTTGAGACGTGGATTTGGTAATATTAAGAGCTACGTTAGTAGGGTGTTGTGAATCTAGAAATACTTGTGTTGAAGTTAGTGATTCCCGTAGCATGCACGTATGGTGAACCGCTATGTTAGGAAGTCGGAGCATAATTGATCTATTGATTGTCATCCTTTGTGTTGAGGTCGGGATCGCGCGATGGTTAACACCTACAAACCCTTCCCCTAGGAGTATCAGTTTAGCACTTTGTTTTGAATACTAATAAAAACTTTCGCAATAAGTATGTGAGTTCTTCATGACTAATGTGAGTCCATGGTATAGATGCACTTTCACCTTCCACCATTGCTAGCCTCTCTAGTGTCGCGCAATTCTCGCCGGTGCACAAACCCACCATATTCCTTCCTCAAAACAGCCACCATACCTACCTACTATGGCATTTTCATAGCCATTCCGAGATATATTGCCATGCAACTCCCACCGTTCTGTCTCATGACTTGTGTCGTCACTCTCATATTGCCTTTGCATGATCGTAAGATAGCTAGCGAGATGTTTCAACGTCATACGGCATGCTAGATCGTTGCACATCCTGGTACACTGCCGGAGGCATTTCCTATGGAGTCATCATTGTGCGTTTTGAGCTGTGAGTAAATAAAAGTGTGATGATCATCATTATTAGAGCATTGTACCATGTGAGGAAATATATAAAAAAAAGAGGCCAAAAAGCCCAAAAACTAAAAAAAGGAGAGAAAAGAAAAGAAAATAAAGAGGCCTAAGAGCCCAAAAGAAAAAAAGAAAAAGAGAGAAGAGACAATGCTACTATCTCTTTCCACACTTATGCTTCATAATAGCACCATGTTCTTCATGATTGAGAGCTTCTTGCTTTGTCACTACCATATGCTAGTGGGAATCTTCATTATATAACTTGGCTTGTATATTCCAATGATGGGCTTCCTCAAATTTGCCCTAGGTCTTCGTGAGCAAGCAAGTTGGATGCACACCCACTGTCCTACTTTTGAGCTTTCACATACTTATAGCTCTAGTGCATCTCTTGTATGGCAATCCCTACTCATTCACATTGATATCTATTAATGGGCACCTCCATAATCCTTTGATACCCCGAGTCAATGTGACTATCTCCTCCCTTTTTGTCTCACAACCACCACCACACTCTATTCCACCTATAGTGCTATATCCATGGCTCACGCTCATGTATTGCGTGATAGTTATAAAACGTTTGAGAAAGTAAGAGTGCGAAAACAATTACTTGGCCAATTCCGGGGTTGTGCATGATTTACATTAGTTGTGTGAGGATGATGGAGCATAGCCAGACTATATGATTTTCTAGGGATAACTTTCATTGGCCTCGTTATTTTGAAATTTCATGATTACCTTGCTAGTTTTCTTGGAGTATTATTGTTTTCATGTGAACATCAAACTATTGTTTCGAATCTTACGGATCTGAACATTCATGTCACGTGAAAGAAGTTGCAAAGGACAACTATGCTAGGTAGCATTCCACATCAAAAATTCATTCTTTATCACTTCCCTACTCGAGGACGAGCAGGAGTTAAGCTTGGGGATGCTTGATACGTCTCCAACGTATCTATAATTTTTGATGGTTTCATGTTATTATCTTGTCAAACTTTGGATGTTTTGCATGCCTTTTATATATTTTTCTAGGACTAACTTATTAACTCAGTGCCAAGTGCCAGTTCCTGTTTTTTCCATGTTTTTGACCCCTTTCACAGGAGATTTTGAAACAGAGTCCAAACGGAAGAAAATCCCCGAAAAGATTTTTTTTCGTAACGGAAGAAGATCGGGAAGCTTGAGAGCCAAGGCAGGGGAGCCTAAGGGGCCCCACAAGCCCCCACCCCGCGGCCAGGGGGAGGCCACGGCCCACAGGCTTGTGGGCCTCCTGGGCACCCTCTGCCCTAGGGCTTGCACCTATATATTCCCTAAAAATCCCAAATAAATCAGGAGATCATCGAAAGTACTTTTCCGCCGCCGCAAGCTTCTGTCTTTGCAAGATCCCATCTGGGGCACGTTCTGGTGCCCTGCCGGAGGGGGGATTCAGACACGGATGGCTTCTTCATCAACACCATGACCTCTCTGATGATGTGTGAGTAGTTCACCATAGACCTATGGGTCCATAGCTAGTAAGTAGATGGCTTGTTCTCTCTCTCGGATCTTCAATACAAAGTTCTCCATGATCTTCATGGAGATCTAACCGATGTAATCTTGTTTTGCGGTGTGTTTGTCGAGATCCGATGAATTGTGGATTTATGATCATATTATCTATGAATCTTATTTGAGTTTCTTCTGATCTCTCTTATGCATGATTTCATATCCTTGTAATTCTCTTCGAGTTGTGGGTTTTGTTTGGCCAACTAGATCTATGATTCTTGCAACGGGAGAAGTGCTTGGTTTTGGGTTCATACCGTGCGGTGACCTCACCGAGTGACAGGAGGGGTAGCGAGGCACGCATCGTGTTGTTGACATCAAGGGTAAAAAGATGGCATTTTCATCATTGGGTTGAGATTATCCCTCTACATCATGTCATCTTGCTTAAGGCGTTACTCTGTTCGTCATGAAGTCAATACACTAGATGCATGCTGGATAGCGGTCGATGTGTGGAGTAATCGTAGTAGAAGCAGAAAGTACCGGTCTACTTGTCTCGGACGTGATGCCTATATGTATGATCATTGCCTTAGATATCATCATGACTTTGCGCGGTTCTATCAATTGCTCGACAGTAATTTGTTCACCCACCGTGATATTTGCAATGTTGAGAGAAGCCTCTAGTGAACACTATGGCCCCCGGGTCTACTCCACACCATATTTTCAGCCTTACACTTTTTACTTCATTGCACTTTCTGCCTTCAGATCTCACGTTGCAAACAATCTTGAAGGGATTGACAACCCCTTTGAAGCGTTGGGTGCAAGCTTGTTTGTGTTTGCGCAGGTACTCTTGACTTGACGACACCCTCCTTCTGGATCGATACCTTGGTTCTCAAACTGAGGGAAATACTTACTGCTCATGTGCTGCATCACCCTTTCCTCTTCAAGGGAAAAACCGATGCAAACAAGAGAAGTAGCAAGAAGAATTCCTAGCGCCAAGGAAGGACTTTTGTTACCGTAGCAAAGCACATAGATCAAAATTATCTAGCTCAAAAGATATAAGTGAAGCACGATGAGCATTCTAGGTGAGTGCATGTCACTCTCAAAAGGGGTGAAGCAAGGATGATTTTGACACAACAAAAAGAAAAGACTCCTACGATACAAGACGCTCCAAGCAAATCACATATCATGTGGTGAATAAAAATATAGCTCCAAGTAATGTTACCGATGGATTGAAGAAGAAAGAGGGGATGCCTTCCCAGGGCATCCCCAAGCTTAGGCTTTTTGGTGTCCTTGAATTTGGCTTGGGATGCCTTGGGCAACCCCCAAACTTGAGCTCTTTCCACTCTTTATCCCTTTGTCCATGAGAACATCACCCAAAACTTGAAAACTTCACAACACAAAACTTAAACAGAAACTCGTGATATCATTAGCACGAGAAAATAAACTACCACTTCTTTAGGTAGTGTAGAAATCTTGATTTCTATTTATATTGGTGTAAGATTAATGTATTCTTACTTTACCATGGCTAGTACCCCCGATACTATCCATGGTTTCATCAAAACAAGCAACCAACTCAACAAAAACAGAATATGTCAAAAACAGACTAGTCTGTAGCAATCTGTATACTTCGTATACTTCTGGTACCACACAAATTCTGAACAATTACGACTGCCTGGGCAAAAGGCATATCAACCAGCAGCAAAAATAATCAACTCAAAATCTCTTTCTGAATAAAAATGAAAAATAATCTGGTGAGCGAAAAGTTTCTGTCTTTTTCCAGCAGGATCAAACAACCATCACCAAGACTAGTCATAAAGGTTTTGCTTGGCCCAAACACAAAAAGAAACACAAAAGACACTATCATAACAGAATTATGATTGTGTGGACGCAACAAAACAGAAAGAAAAAGATAAATTCATTGGGTTTCCTCCCAACAAGCGCTATTGTTTAACGCCCTTAGCTAGGCATAAAGTGATAGAATCACGTATCATCGTCTTTGGTGCTCAAACCATAAGTAGCCCTCATCATGGATTCATAAGGCAATCTTATTTTCTTTCTAGGAAAGTGCTCCATGCCCTATTTAAAGGAAATTGAAATCTAATATTCCCTTCCTTCATATCGATGATAGCACCAATAGTCCTTAGGAAAGGTCTACCAATAATAGGGCATGTAGGATTGCAATCAATGTCAAGCACAATGAAATCCACGGGTACATAGTTCCTATTTGCAAAAATAAGAACATCATTGAGCCTTCCCATGGGTTTCTTGACAGTAGAATCCGCAAGATGCAAATTAAGAGAACACTCCTCAATCTCATTAAAACCCAGAACATCACATAAAGACTTTGGAATCACGGAAACACTAGCACCCAAATCACACAAAGCATTGCATTCATAGTTTTTTATTTTGATTTTGATAGTAGGTTCCCACTCATCATGAAGCTTTCTAGGGATAGAAACTTCCAATTCAAGTTTCTCTTCAAGAGATTTTATCATAGCTTCGACGATATGATCGGTAAAGGCCTTGTTTTGGCTATAAGTGTGTGGAGAGTTTAGCATGGATTGCATCAAGGAAATGCATTCAATCAAGGAGCAACTATCATAATTGAATTCCTTGAAATCCAAAGTAGTAAAAATTACTACTCAAAGTTTTAATATCTTCTACTCCACTTTCAATGCTTTTAGCATCAAGATAGATGGACTCCGAATCATTGGGGTGTTTTTAAACCAAAGTGGATTCATATCCAGCCCCATCATCATTAGGTTTGACACAAGAAAACAAAGATTCAATGGGAGTCACACCAAGCACTTTAAGATCTTCGTGATTCGTATCACGAGAACACGCCATTTTAAGCGATTCACGTCTAGCACGAATTTGGGCGGTTCTTTCTTTGCTCTCACTCATGGAAACACGCATAGCTTTCAAAGTTTCATCCATATTGATCTTGGGAGGATCACATCTAACTTTCAAAGCATCAATATCACTAGACATTCTATCAACGCTCCTAGCCAAATCGTCAATTTTGAGTACTTTTTCCTCTATGGACGCATTGAAAATGTTTTGCGAGTTGATAAACTCTTTGATATTACTCTCTAGATCAGAGGGTGATCTATTGTAATTTACATGAGTATTGTTGTAGGAGTTTCCAAAGTTATTAGAGGGGTTACTAGGAAAAGTCCTAGGAATATAGTTTCCTCTAAAAGCATTGTTGTTGCCAAAATTATTCCTACCAACAAAATTAACGTCCAAGCTAGCGTTGCTACTCTCAATCAAGGAAGACAAGGGCATATCATTAGGATCTAAAGGAGCACTTCTACTAGCAACCAAATTCATTAACTCATACATCTTAGCACTTAATGAGTTAATTTCTTCTATAGCGTGTACCTTCTTACTAGTAGGTGACCTTTCAGTGTGCCACTGAGAGTAGTTCGTCATGATATTGTCTAGGAGTTTTGTGGCTTCTCCTAACGTGATTTCCATGAACGTTCCACCGGAGGCGAAGTCCAAGATATTTCTAGAAGCGAAATTCAAGCCATGGTAAAAGACTTGTATAATCATCCAAAGACTCAAGCCATGAGCGGGACAATTTCTAAACATCAATTTCATCCTCTCCCAAGATTGTGCAACATGGTCATGATCAAGTTGCTTAAAATTCATGATATCATTACGGAGAGAGATAATCTTAGTCGGCGGAAAATACTTGGATATGTAAGCATCTTTGCACTTATTCCAAGAATCAATACTATTTTTGGGCAAAGACGAAAACCAAGTTTTTGCTCGATCTCGCAACGAGAAAGGAAAGAGCTTGAATTTAATCACATCATTATCCACATCTTTCTTATTTTGCATATCGCAAAGCTCAATGAAGGTATTAAGATGGGATGCGGCATCTTCACTAGGAAGGCCGGAGAATTGCTCTTTCATAACAAGATTCAACAAAGCAGCATTGATTTCGTATGACTCCGCACTAGTGGCGGGAGCAATCGGAGTACTAAAAAAATCATTATTATTAGTATTCGAGAAGTCAAAAAGTTTGGTGTTTTCAGTCATGGTGACTTCAGCAAGTAAACAAGCACACAAGCAAACAGAAAGCAAGCGAGAGAAAAGGGCGAACGAAAAGGCAAACAAAGAAAAGGGCAAACGAAGAAAAGGGCAAATATTTTTGTAAATTTTTGTTTTTCAGAAGTGGGGGAGAGGAAAATGAGAGACAAAAAAAAGTAAATGCAAGAGATGAGTTTGTGACACTTACTTGGATGAGTTCTTGACTTGATCCTCCCCGGCAACGGCGCTAGAAATCCTTCTGCTACGGCGACAGAAACCATCTGTCGTCTCTTGAGCTTGCGTTGTTTTTTCCCTTGAAGAGGAAAGGGCGATGCAGCATAGGAGCAGTAAGTATTTCCCTCGGTTTGAGAACCAAGGTATCAATCCAGTAGGAGAATCGCGTCAAGTCCAGAGTACCTGCGCAAACACAAAATAGCTTGCACCCAACGCTATAAAGGGGTTGTCAATCCCTTCAAGATTGATTGCAAAGTGAGATCTGAAGGCGGAAAGTGCAAGGAAGTAAAAGACCAAGGCTGAAAATATGGTGTGAAGTAGACCCAGGGGCCATCGTGTTCACTAGAGGCTTCTCTCAAAATAGCAAATATTATGGTGGGTGAACAAATTATTGTCGAGCAATTGATAGAACCGCGCAAAGTCATGACGATATCTAAGACAATGATCATACATATAGGCATCATGTCCGAGACATGTAGACCGATACTTTCTGCATCTACTACTATTACTCCACGCATCGACCACTAACCAGCATGCATCTAGTGTATTGAGTTCATGACGAACAGAGTAACGCCTTAAGCAAGATGACATGATGTAGAGGGATAAACTCAAACCAATGATGAAAACCCCATATTTTTACCCTTGATGGCAACAACATGATGTGTGCCTTACTACCCCTTCTGTCACTGGTGAGTACACTGCGCGGTATGAACCCAAAACCAAGCACTTCTCCCATTGCACGAATCATAGATCAAGCTGGCCAAACAAAACCCACAACTCGAAGAGAATTACAAGGATATGAAATCATGCATAAGAGAGATTAGAAGAAACTCAAATAAGATTCATAGATAATCTGATCATAAATCCACAATTCATCGGATCTCGACAAACACACCGCAAAGAAGATTACATCGGATAGATCTCCATGAAGATCATGGAGAACTTTGTATTGAAGATCCAAGAGAGAGAAGAAGCCATATAGCTACTAGCTATGGACCCGTAGGACTATGGTGAACCACTCACGCATCATCGGAGAGGTCATGGTGTTGATGAAGAAGCCCTCCGTATCCGAATCCCCCTCCGGAAGGGCACCAGAACGTGCCCCGGATGGGATCTTGCGGGGACAAAAGCTTGCGACGGCGGAAAAGTACTTTCAATGATCTCTTGATTTTTTCTGGGATTTTAGGGAATATATAAGCGAAAGACCTAGGGTAGAGGAGGCCCAGGGAGCCCACAAGCCTGGGAGGCGCGGGGCCCTCCTGGTCGTGGCTAGGGGGCTTGTGGGGTCCCTGGTGGCCCTCTGCCTTGGTTCTCAAGTCTCCCGATTGTCTTCTGTTCGGAAAAAATCTTTTCGGAAGTTTTATTCCGTTTGGACTCCGTTCAAAATTCTCCTCTGACAAGGGTCAAAAACACGGAAAAAACAGGAACTGGCACATGGCACTGAGTTAATAAGTTAGTCCAAAAAAGATATAAAAGGCATACAAAACATCCAAAGTTTGACAAGATAATAGCATGAAATCATCAAAAATTATAGATACGGTGGAGACGTATCAGGACTACACCAAGTGGGTGCGCTCAGCATGCTCCCACTATCACCCAGTGGGTGTGCCTCTGGGCATGCCTACTTGGAACTCATAGCAAGAACCAAATTCAAAAAATATATGCATGAAGAACTTACCCGTATGTTCTTCGCCACAGCTTCACTCGCGTCATATGCCTCGTTCAGTCGCCAAGTCATCACATCCAGTTGAGCCAAGGCCTCCTTGTGCGCCTCCTCTTGACCCTCCGGGGTAGGATGGAGCTAGAAGAGGCTATGATTTTTGGGGTCAGATGACGAAGTAGTCGGCGGATATCGGCCAAGTGACGCTCCGGCCGAAGCGGCCTCTTGCATCATAGGAGCCTTGTCTTTGATGTTCGCTTGGCTGGGAGTTGGAGCCTGCCTCAACACTTCTCCAGCTCCTGAATGGATATCAACGTCAAGTTCTATCACATCCTGCGGCCCTGCACATACCCACAAGATGGTCCAAAGATCACTCGAATATCTCAACCTTTAATTTCGAATGGATTGCTGGAAAAACTGAAGGATTACCTTTCAACAAAGGAATGTCAACGTCATCTCTACCCTTGTCGGTAGTCTTGGGATCTAAGGAAGCAGTCAAAGTGTCAGGCCTGCAGTAGAAATAACAAAACCCAATCAGTACTCAGAAGACATGGTTCAAATGAACACAATTCACTCGGCAAAAATACTTACGTCGAAGCCACACGCACATCGACCTTGAGGCGCGGCAGGACAGCCTTACAAGACTTGGTGCTTCAGATCTTGGGTTGCTTGGCGGCCTGCTCCGGCAAAGCCTCAGTCTCGCCCCGACCCCGTTTGGAGGTACGGGTCGGCATGGCCGAGGCACTCGGCTTCGCCGCTATTGGAGTCTTCGGAGCACCTGCACAGACCCCGCGGTCCTGGCGCACCTTGGATCGTGTCTCGACCTATTTCTTGACATGGACTTCGTTAGACGGAGAAGATTCCACCTCATCCCCATACTCCTCCCCGTTCTCTTCAGTCTCTGCATCGTCATCAGCATCATCCTCAGTGTCCTCTGAGCCCTCCGGGAGCTCGGGGTCTTGGTTCTCCGTGTCGCTTTCCACGTCAATCGGCGAGCCACTAACCGCTAGTATGGTGCTGACCAGCCTTGTGAAAGCATGTCCAATGAGAGAAGAAAAGCCATAAGTGGAAGTTAAAACAGCAAGAATTTCACTCGGCACGGGTCTTCAGCGACTCACCTCACTCGGCTTGTTATCCACCACGAAGGGTTGCACCTTCGTGGAGCCTCTAGGGTTGTCCCTCATTGGAGTAATGGCCCTGATCTTATTATTTACCGCCTCTTCATCAAGCTCCTCAACATGCACTCGGGTCTGATCATCCGGCTCCTCATACTACCACATAGGGTGAGCTCTAGCGTGAAGGGGGTGAATCCTACACTGGAAGAAAACCTCCAAGAGGTCCATCCCATTCACCCCCTTTCGGATTAGAGACACCACTGCTACCATCAATTTCTCGGCGTCGGTCTTCTCCCCGTGGACAAGGCCAAAGTAGGAGTCGAGTGAACCCTATCAACCTTGAAGGGAGGAAGGCCCAACTGACCCTCACCGACTGAGACATCTCGATGGTAAAACCAAGAGTCATGCCAGTTCTTCACCGAGTCTAGGAAGCTCATCTAAGGGAAGCTACTTTTTCCCCTAAGCTGGATGCCTAAACCACCACAAAGCTGAACTACGTTGCTCTTTTCCCCCGAGGAAGGAGTATTCTTCTCGGTCATCACTCGACACGTGAACAAGCGCTTGAACAAGTCCCACTGCGGATGACATCCGAGGAAGTACTCGCACAAGGACACAAACACGGCCAAATACAAAACAGCATTGGGAGGAAAATGATGAAGCTTAGCCCAGAAGAAAGCAAGTAATGCTCGGAAGAAAGGGTGCAGAGGCAGAGAGAAACCCTGCTCGATGTGGGTGACCAAGAGCACCCACTCATTGTTTCGGGGTGCCGGCTCAATATCTCTATCCTCAGGCAGTCGCCAGCTCCCCTGGGCTATCAATCCCTCACCCTCTAACTCCTGCAACCGTGCCTCCGTGACGCAAGATGGCATCCAGTTGCCCTGGATCCACCCCCGCGGAAGCAATCTGACGCTCGAGGAGGATCCACGCAACCCCCTCTTGGCTCGCTCGGCCTTCGACGTCGCCCCCTTTGCCATGGTCGGAGGCGGAGAAGTGGAAGCTGGAGATCAAAGTAGACAGCCCGCGATTCTGGTCTAGGGTGGCAAGAGGCAGGAGCGGGAACGGGAAGAATCTAGTCTTAAGATGCGGTTCCTTCCCTCTTTCCTCCGTTTTGGGCCTTCAATAACCAACGAAGGGAAATCCCCATGGAGCACATCGCCAATACAAGGGGCATCTACAATATCCCTGGGATCACATGCACTATAGCGTGACAATGACATTTTTGGCGTGGAAATTGGGGCGCCGCTCCACTACTTCCACTACCCGCGTCTCCGCCGAAACTGTCGCCCGCGCGCGCCCCCCTTGATTCAAAATCCGCCCACCTCGTAACCCGAATGGATACCGTATCCATGGCATGTGACAAGGTGAGTCGAATGATCTTTTTGCTCGTCCCCCTGCGGGACCCCGATCACTGAGGAAATCAATGAGAACGACCTGAACATCCACCCCTCAACACAGGCAGGGGTCCATCCCCACTCGCCGATTGAGCTCGCAGGGTTCCGAACTCTCGTATGCCCAATTCAAAAAACCTATCTTCCTGAAAGATAGTCCTTCACCACAGACTGCAGTTGTATTCGTACGACTGGAAAGTCGGAATTCATCACTCTTGAATCCTTGGACGTTTGCCAAAAGTCCGAATGACCCAGCTCCGCACTGTAGCTCAAGAATTTCCAAGACTCCGAAGACATCGAAGGAAGTCATCCACTCGGTCTGCAAAACCTCAACCGATCGGGGGGCTACTCGTGGGGTTATACCATAGGGGTAGGCCTATGGAGCTACTTCCTTAGGCCCACCTAGGACCCCTTACGGACATCAGTGTCCTACAAGTTACCGTTCAAGCCTCGACCTCACTCGGTTCGATGACCGTCACTCGGACAGCCTTGCATCAGTCAGACGCATCTCGTCACTCAACCTACAGCAATGTGAAGGAACCGAAGGGGCAGCAACGGTTAAGGACTTAATCCACCACATGAAGTGAAGTGAAGACCCACGTTACCAGTACCGCCAGGGGTTAAGGCTATCGTTTCTAGTAACTACCCTCTTTATTGTCATTTATTGCCTTGTAATGGAGCTCGGTCGGTCGTGGCAGCCACTATATAAGCCACTCCGAGGCACCAGCTCAAGGGTTCAGCACTTGTAATCTTTTACACCCCCCATAAGGAAACACCAACCTCAGGGCTCTAGACGTAGGGCTATTACCACTTCCAAGTGGGGCCTGAACTCATAAATCCGAGTGCATCCACTACGCCTAGCTAGACTTCGCCCCTTAGTTCGTACCCCTGATACTATTGTCAGGATCATTCCCACGACATTCGCCGCCGAAGGGATCTTCACCATCGTCGCCGCTGTAGAGGATCCATGCCAAATTAGGGTATTGATTCGAATCCCGTTTGCGACCCCATCTGATTCTTGCGTTAAAGGCTATGCCATTATCTGTCCACACATTGCTAATTGTTTTGTCCAACAAAAACTTCCTTAGATTAGCGAGCAATGAAGTTTTTAGGTTTGGCAGTCTGCTAGACTGAATCTCGGTGTCACTGAGTTGAAGAAGTCGACAGTACCGATTTTGGTTTTAGGGTTGTTGAGAATGTTCTAGGTGGAACCAAGTTCTTCTTTTTGGTGAAACCCAAAAGGGGTGCCAAGTTTCTGTAAGGAGAACATGTGTCTTGGTGGCTCCGAAATTTTTCACTCGGTGGAACCGAAATCCAATTTTCTGAAAGTTAAAACTATTTTTTTTGGAGTTCAAATTTGACAAAACTTCTGCAAATTTGTGATGCCTATCTTTTCAAGATCTTCTATATCCTTTCAAAGGGTTAGCTTGTTTGCTTGTCTGTCAATCTGTTGTCAAGAACGTAGTAAGGAAAGAGTATGCTAAACCTCCTAAAAATAAAAATCCAGGTGTGAAGAGACCCATGAAGAGGATTGTCCATGTCATTGGTAGACAAACCTCCATGTATGAAGATCCAGCAGAAGCTGCTCATGCTGATGATGACGAGGAAGAAATACCAGCTGAGGTCCCTCCTCCAAAGAAGAAGAAGCTTATGGCTGATACTATGCCACACAAGTTTTCTGCTCCTAAGAAGTCTTCTGCTCCTAAGTGTTGGAAATATGCCCTAGGGGCAATAATAAAGTAATTGTTATTATATTTCCTTGTTCAACACAATCGTTAATTATCCATGCTAGAATTGTATTGATTGGAAACTCAAATACATGTGTGGATACATAGTGAACACACTATCCCTAGTTAGCCTCTAATGGACGAGCTCGTTTATCAAAGATGGTCAAGGTTTCGTGACCATAGACATGAGTTGACATTTGATAACGGGATCACATCATTAGGAGAATGATGTGATGGACAAGACACAAACTATAAACATAACATCTGATTGTGTCAGTTTACTGCTACTGTTTTTTGCATGTCAAGTATCTGTTCCTATGACCATGAGATCATGCAACAATCGGACACCGGAGGAATGCCTTGTGTATATCAAATGTCACAACGTAACTAGGTGATGATAAAGGTGCTCTACAGGTATCTTCAAGGGTGTCTGTTGGGTTGGCGGGAATCGAGATTGGGATTTGTCACTCCGTATGACGGAGAGGTATCTCCGGGCCCACTCAGTAATACAACATCACAATGAGCTTGCAAGCAATGTGACTAAGGAGTTGGTCACGAGATCTTGTATTACGGAACGAGTAAAGAGACTTGTCAGTAATGAGATTGATCTAGATATGGAAATACCAACGATCGAATCTCGGGCAAGTAACATACCAATGGACAAAGGGAATAGCATACGAGATTGATTGAATCCTTGACATTGAGGTTCAACCGATGAAAGATCTTCATAGAGTATGTAGGAACCAATATGGGCATCAAGGTCCCACTATTGGTTATTGACCGGAGAGTGTCTCGGTCATGTCTGCATAGTTCTCAAACCCGCAGTGTCTACACACTTAAGGTTCGGTGACGATATAAGCATACTTGAGTCATAGTTTTTGTGATCGAAGGTTGTTTGGAGTCCCAGATGAGATCCCGGATGTGACGAGGAACTACAGAATAGTACGGGGGTGAATATTGATACATAGGATGAAGGTCATGGGAGTTCGGAAGTGTTCCGAGGTGTACCAACGGAATCACGGAGTACCAAAAGAGGTTTCGGGAGGCCCCGACAATTGTTGGGGGACTCATGGGCCAAGGAGAGGGGGCACCGCAGCCCACCAGGGGGTTGGGCACAACCCCTCTCCCCAACCCACTTCGGCCGAAGGGGTTGGGCTTCTCCTTGGGGTGCCGCCAGCCCAACTTGGGTGGGAAGGCACCCAAGTAGGAGGGGCCACCCAACCCTAGCCGCCGCCCCTCCTCTCCCTTCACCGCCGGCCCACAGGGGGAAACCCTAGGGCACCCTCCTCTCTCCCTTCCCCTATATATAGAGAGGTGAAGGGCAGCCACACGACAATCTTTCCGCGGCACTGCACCTCCTCCCCCTCGTAGGTTCTCTCCTCCAAAACCCCATGGCGAATCCCTATTGAGCTGTCACCACCAACACCTCACCACGTCGTCGTGTTGCCGAAGGACTCGGGATGCTACTTCACCATCGCTCGCTGGATCAAGGAGGTGAAGGTGTCACCAAGCTGTACATGTGTTGAACGCGGAGGTGCCGTCCATTCGGCACTTGATATGGAGATCGCGAGACGGTTCGTGATTGGATCGCGAAGACGTACCACTAGATCAACTGCGTTCTTAAACGCTTTCGCTTAGTGATCTACAAGGGTATGTAGATTCAGTCTCTCCTCTCGTACACGGTCATCACCATGGATAGATCATGTTTGCACGTAGGAAAATTTTCGTTTCTCATGGAACGTTCCCCAACAGTGGCATCATGAGCTTGGTCTATGCGTAGATGACATCTCGAGTAGAACACAAAGGACTTTGTGGGCGTTGATATTCAGATTGCTTCCCTCCTTAGTATTTTATTGATTCAGTGATATTTTTGGATGAAGCGGCCTGGACCAACTTTACTCGTCCACGTATGAGAGACCGGTTCCATCGACTGACATGCAACTTGTTGCATAAAAATGGCTCGCGGGTGTCTATCTCTCCTACTTTAGTTGAATCGGATTTGACAAAAGGCGGTCCTTGTAGAAGCTTAAATAGCAACTTGCATATCACCGTTGTAGTATTGCATAGGTAAGAAACGTTCTTGCTAGATACCCATAGCAGCCACGTCAAATTTGCAACAACAAATTAGAGGACGTCTAACTTGTTTTTGTACGGTATGCATGTGATATAATATGGCCAATGACATTATATGATATATTTGATGTATCAGATGATCATGTTGTAATAGTTAATATCGACTTGCATGTCGATACTACAGTAACCGATAGGAGCCATAGGATTGTCTTTGTTTTTTGAGAGCTTAATGATGCTTTACTTTATCGCTAAATTAGTAGCAATAGTAGTACAAACATAAATGGTGCGACAACCTCGATGGCAGCACAATGATGGAGATCATGGTGTGGCGCCGGTGACGATGGAGATCATGTCGGTGCTTTGGCGATGGACATCAAAAGCACAAGATCATGACCATATCATGTCACTTATGATTTGCATGTGATGTTAATCCTTTTTATGCACCTTGTTTCGCTTAGGATGACGGTAGCATATAAGGTGATCCCTCACTAAATTTCAAGATAAAATTGTGTTCTCCCCACTAGTAGAAAATAGGTCTTTGGTTTGACGCATTATTCCCAGTTGGTTTTTGAACCGGGACTAATGCTTCCCTTAGTGTTGGTTCATGAGATTAGGCTTTAGTCCCGGTTTATTCGAAACATCTATTCCCGATTTGTCTACAAACAGGACTAAAGGGGCGGTAGCAGGGTTGCGTCAGGCTGGGGCCCACGCTAGGGCCATTAGTCCCGGTTGGTTATACAAACCAGGACTAGAGATAGATCTTTAGTCCCAGTTTGTATCACCAACCAGAACTAAAAGTATCACTATAAATAGTGCTTCGTCTAGCCCGAGCCCAAGATCTTTGTTTTTTCCTTTCTCTCCTCTATTATCTTCCCTTGCTCGAGTTCATCCTCAATTTCTTCCTAGATTTGTCAATATTTGAGGCACCCCATCCATCCAAGTGTTCACAAAGGTTAGCAACTTTGTCCTTTCATCTCTCATTGCTATATTAGCTCGTGCAATGCTCTATAATTATAGTGATTTGTGGGTTTTAGTTTGGGAGTAATTATGTGGGAGTTTATTTGATTTATATGCAATATGAGCTCAAGTTAACTTCTTCGTTTGCATATGTGTAGGTGTGGTTTACTTAGTGTCATCCCTCCCCGTCCTAACCACCGTCGATCGCCCGCACCGTCTCATTGCTAGCACCACCTTGGTGATCCTCTTGTTCTTATCCTTTTTATTCCAAAAAAAATCTTATTTGTATGATTTATATAGTTTTCTTACCTGTATGATTGTTTGTTATACATAGTGCCATGGTCTTGATATCCGTCCCCGTCGGCCCTCGTTCGGTTATGATTCGGATGTGGTATATTCTCTTTTATAACTATTTGTTGCATTTCTCGTTTATATGACAATTATGCCCATCAAGTTGACATTTATTTTTTATCTAGGAGGTATGTGAAGCAGAAATTGCAACTCACCCTCTTATCGAGAAGTTAAATTTAGTTCAAAAATAAAATTATTATTTGAAAGAAAAATTGACAAGAATTGAAGAAGAGATGATGAAATTGGAGTTGTATGTTGCCGATGTTGTCGATGATCACAAGATCAAGATGGATGCAATGCACATGAAGATTAGAAACATTAGAGAATAAGCCCTTAATAAAGAGGCTTGGTATCACTATGTTGTTGGATCAATTGTTACCTTAGTTGCGATCTTGATCGCATTTGTTGTTGCATTTAAATGCTTTAGCTAGAAAATCTTGTATTTTTTTTTATGAGAATAAGTGTGTATGAACTTTATGTGTGAACTTGTATTAATTTGGTCTTTTCGATCTTGTGTAATGAAGATGAACCAGCAATGGATGTACGATGACCGATGCTCTCCCCGGTTCATTGATGGCTTGCAGAGTTTTCTGTGTGCGGCTGAGGCAAACCAGCGGGGTGGTTTTATGTCTTGTCCATGTGATGTCTGTAAGAATGATAAAACTTACTCTAAGTCAAGAGTCATTCACGTCCACCTGTTTACGTATGGTTTCATGTCCGGCTATAACCGTTGTACCAAGCACGGAGAAAGAGGGGTTATAATGGAAGAGAATGAAGAAGAAGAGGACTATCCTTTGTTCCCTGAATACGATGGTACTACAATGGGGGAAGAAGTTGAAGTAGAGGCACCTGATGAGCCTGTTGATGATCTTGGTCAGGCCATTGCTGATGCAAAGAGAAACTGCGCAAGTGAAAAGGAGAAGCTGAAGTTGCAGCGCATGTTAGAGGATCACACGAAATTCTTGTACCCAAATTGTGAAGATGACAAGAAGAACCTAGGTACCACACTGGAATTGCTGCAATGGAAGGCAGATAATGGTTTATTTGACAAGGGTTTTGAAAAGTTTCTCAAAATGTTAAAGAAGATGCTTCCAAAGGACAATGAATTGCATGATAGTACATACGAAGCAAAGAAGGCTATCTGTCCTCTAGGATTAGAGGTGCAGAAGATACATGCATGCCCTAATGACTGCACCCTCTACCGCGATGAGGAGTATGAGAATTTGAATGCATGCCCGGTATGCGGTACGTTGCGCTATAAGATCGGTCGCAATGACCCTGGTGACAATGTTGAGGGTCACGCCCCTGGAAGAGGATTCTTGCCAAGGTGATGTGGTATGCTCCTATAATACCACGGTTGAAACGTTTGTTCGAAAACAAAGAACATGCCAAGTTGATGCGATGGAACAAGACGAGCGTAAGAAAGATGGGAAGTTGAGATTACCCGCTGATGGGTCGTAGTGGAGTAAAATCGAGAGAGAGTGCCAGACTTTGTAGATGACACAAGGAATAGTTGGTTTTGTTTAAGTGCAGATGGCATTAATCCTTTTGGGGAGCAAAGAGGCAATCATTATGATGCCAGTGCTCATCCAAGGACCCAAGCAACCCGGCAACGACATTGGTGTGTACCTAAGGCCATTAGTTGAAGAACTTTTACAGCTGTGGGATATCAAAGCTGTATGTGTGCGGGATTGACCTATGAGCATTGTTGTTTCTAACCATCAATGATTGGCCTGCTCTTAGTAACCTTTCAGGACAGACGAACAAGGGATATCATGCATGCACGCACTGTTTAGATGATACCGAAAGTATATACTTGGATAAATGTAAGAAGAATGTGTACCTAGGATATCATTAATTTCTTCCGAAGCATCTCTTAAGAAAAGAAGGCAACCATTTCAAAGGTGAGGCAGATCACCGGAAGAAGCCTGACCACCGTACTGGTGATCATATACTTCATATGGTCAAGGATTTAAAAGTAATTTTTGGAAAGGGTCCTCGCGGACAATCTGTTCCTAATGACGCTCATGGACGCGCACCCATGTGGAATAAGAAATCTATGTTTTGGGACCTACCTTATTGGAAATTCCTAGAGGTCCGCTCTGCAATAGACGTGATGCATGTGACGAAGAATCTTTGCATGAACCTGCTAGGATTCTTGGGCCTGTATGGGAAGACAAAAGATACACCGGAGGCACGGGAGGAAAAGCAACGTATGCACGAAAAAGATGGAATGCATCCAAAGCAGTATGAAGGTCCTCCCAGCTACGGTCTTACCAAAGAAGAGAAATAAATCTTCTTTGAATGCCTTCTCAGAATGAAGGTCTCGTCTGGCTACTCGTTGAATATAAAGGGAATAATAAATATAACAGATAAAAAATCCAGAATCTAAAGTCTCATGAGTGCCATGTGATTATGACCCTATTGCTTCCGTTGCATTGAGGGGGCTTCTACCGGAAAACGTCTGATCCGCCGTTGTGAAGCTATGTGCATTCCTCAATGCAATCTCTCACAAGGTAATCAATCTAGAAATCCTACCAAGGTTACAGAAGGATTTGGTGCAATGTCTTATTATTTTGAGTTGGTGTTCCCACCATCCTTCTTAAATAGCATGATGCGCGTCCTAGTTCACCTAGTCTGAGATATTGCCATTTTGGGCCCTGTATTTCTACACAATATGTTCCCCTTCAACAGGTTCATGGGTGTCTTAAAGATATGTGTTCACAATCGTGCTAGGCCAGAAGGAAGCATCTCCAAGGGCCATTAAATAGAGGAGGTCATGGTGTTTTGTGTTGACTTTATTCCTGACCTTAAGCCGATTGGTCTTCCTGAATCATGGCATGAGGGCAGACTGGGTCGAAAAGGCACGCTAGGAAAGAATTCAGTAATATGTAGGGACGGGCATTCTTGGGCGCAAGCACACTACATAGTACTACAAAATTCCACCTTGGTGGCTCCGTATATCGAGGAACACATGGATATTGTACGATCCAAGAACCCGGAGGAGTCTAATCCCTGGATCAAATGTACACACATCGCATCATTCGGCAGTTGGTAGCAAACATGTCTCATGCATGACCCTGAAGTTGGAGATGACCTGTACTTGCTGGCCAAGTCACCATCTTCGACTATATTGACTTTCAAAGGGTACGAGATAAATGGGAATACATTTTACACGATCGCCCAAGATAAAAAGAGCACCAACCAAAACAGTGGTGTCCGCTTTGATGCAGAAAACACCAATAATAGGCCAAAGGACACATATTATGGTTACATCGAGGAGATATGGGAACTTGACTATGGAAACAATTTGAAGGTCCCTTTGTTTCGATGCAAATGGGTCAATCTGAAAGGAGGCGGGGTAAAGGAAGACCCGCGGTACGGAATAACAATAGTGGATCTCAACAATCTTCTGTACACAGATGAATCATTCGTCCTAGCAAATGATGCGGTGCAGGTTTTCTATGTGAAGGACATGTCTACCAAGCCGAGAAAAATAAAAGATAAGGAAGCGGATACATCATACGATGATTCAAAGCGCCACATAGTTCTTTCAGGGAACATAAACATCGTGGGTGTGGAGGACAAGACACACATGTCACAAAATTATGAAAACTTTCACGAAATTCCTCCCTTCAGAGTGAAGACGGACCCACACATCCTACTAAATGATGAATATTTTCCATGGTTAATCCGCAAAGGGACACACGTGAAGAAAAAGTTTTATACCCCAAGATCCCAATCTCGGATGTGACCGGTTTCACCGTCATCACTTTCATCTATAGTGAGTTTTCGGGCTTATCTAGAAAGTCCCACTTCGGACATCTCGGAGGGAATCTTCGTGTAAGAGTTAGGGTATATATATGTGTGTTTTGGCATTTGAAATGCAAAGAAACATTATGTAGATCGGAGTTAATCAATGCAATTATGTGCAAACACAATTATTTTCATGCATTTAATAATTTTTTGAGCTAAATAACCCTGAAATTGAAAACACTAGAAATAAACTCTGAAAAGGCTGAAACTTAGCATGGAATCATCATTTCACCCACATAACATATGTAAAAGGTTTAGAGGGTTACGAAAAAAACTGGATACACTTCATGTACAAATTGGACAATCTTTTTGAAGTATGAGGGTTTCGGACGAATACTCATCTCTTACAAAGGCATTTCATTGTTCAGAACTACTTATTTCAACTCCGGACTTTTTTTGTGCTCAATATGCTCCATTCAAAGCCATGTCATCAATTTTCAACCCTTTCTCACTTTATTTGCTATTTTTCATGCATTTAATGATTTTTTTGAGCTAAATGACCATGAAATTGAAAAGCATTACAAATGAACTCTAGAAAGGCTGAAACTTGGCATGGTATAATCATTTCACCCACATAGCATGTGCTAAAACGTTGGGAGGTTTACGGCAAAAATTGGAGGCACTTCGTGTAAACTCTGGACAATCTCTTTTGAAGTACCGGGGTTTGAGACGAATACTCATCTCTTACAAAGGCATTTCATAATTTTAAACTTATTTCAACTCCAGACTTTTTGTATGCTCAATATGCATCATTCAAAGCCACGTCATCAATTTGCAACCCTTTCTCACTTCATTTGCTACATGCATTTAATAATTTTTTTGAGTTAAATGACCCTGAAATTGAAATGCAGTACAAATGAACTCTGAAACGGCTGAAACTTGGCATGGTATCATCATTTCACCCACCTACCATGTGCCAAAAAGTTGGGAGGGTTACGTCAAAAAGTGGATGCACGTCGTGTACAAACTGGACAATCTCTTTTGAAGTATCACGGTTTCGAACCAATATTCATCTCTTACAAAGGCATTTCATTTTCTAAAACATATTTCAACTCCATAGTTTTTGTGCGCTCAATATGCGCCATTCAAAGCCACGTCATCACTTTTCAACCCTTTCTCACTTTATTTGCTATTTTTCATGCATTTAATAAAATAATTTGAGTTAAATGACCCTGTAATTGAAAAGCACTACAAATGAACTCTGAAAAGTCTAAAACTTGGCATGGTATCATCATTTCACCCACATAGCATGTGCTATCAGAGGATTACGACAAAAAGTGGATGCACTTCGCGTACAAACGGGACAATCTCTTCCGAAGTATCAGGGTTTCGGACTAACACACATCTCTTAAAAAGGAATTTCATTTTTTAAATAACCTAAAAATTACCAACTTTAATATAATGATAATACACAATAATATTAAACATCGGGAAAAAGAATGACTAAAATCTATTTTTAAAGTAAAGTTATTCACAAACTACTGATTCACACAAATTTCAAATAATTCAAATGTAAACTATTCAAATTTGAAAACTTCTCGCACTAACAGAAAGTTTATAATTTTTGTGACCTAAAGCAAAAAAGATTCACTCAAAAGCTCTACGTATTTGTCTTTAAGTAGAAATAAAAGAATATAAACAAAGCAAAAAAACAAATCAAAAAAATTGGAAAAAGACCTTTAGTCCCGGTTTGTGGGAACAACCGCACCGGGACTAAAGGCGTGGGCTTCCCGCCGCTTGGCGTGGTGGAATTCACCTTTAGTCCAGGTTGGTGGCTCCAACCGGGACTAAGTGGGGTCTTTAGTGCCGGTTGGAGCTACCAACCGGGACTAAAGGTCTTTATACATTATCGGCCATTGATTTCGTCTAAAATCTCTCCCATTCCCCCCCTCCACGCCGACGCCCTGCCCCGAAGCCGCCAGACTACAAGAGATCGCCGCCACCCCCGAATTTGTCGTCATTATCGCCGCCCCCGACGCCGGCCGCCCGTGCCTCCTCCACGAGCCCCAACGTCGCCCGTGTCGCCACGCTGCTCACCGTTCCTGTTGCTAGTCTGCTCGCCATTCCATCAGATAAATCCCCACCCTGTCACGAGGCCACCACGCGTCATCGTTGTCTTCCTCCCGCGCTGCCGTACGACCGTGTCGTCGTCTTCCTCTCGCATCATCTTCCTCCCGCGCCACCGACGATGAGCCCCTGTTGCAACTCCTCCTCCCTCGGTGAGCCTCCACACTTCTGTGCATTTCCTATTTTTTTGCAGTTTGTTAGATGATTGGTAAACTAGATGATTGGTAAACTAGATGATTGTTATGGAGTTCCTAAACTTCAGTAGAAGATGAGACAGAATACTAGTAAATAATTTATTTCATCAAATTATGTCATTATAATAGGACATGTGTCTTGTGATTTATTCTCAATACATATAATGAGTGAGGCATGACACAAATTCTTTATGTCATAACCGAGAGATTGAAATCTCTTGGTTTCTTAATGAGATTTCATCTACACAAATTAGTGAACTTACTCCCCTAGACTTAACCATCTTCTAAGGATAATGACATAAACCAAATAGATTTTACTTTAGCCAACTTGTGATCTTAATGTGTATGGTAGCACACGCGACTTATGGGACCATTCATAGTGACTGTCTTAACACCATAATTATTCCAGAACCTCAGTTTTCATGGCAACTTTAATTCTCACGAGGTTGACAAACATGAAAAATTTCAAACAAAACAAACTAGGACAAAGTTATCATGTTTTAATAACTAAAGTTGTCATCTCACATCAACTAAAGTTGTCATGAAAAAGCGTTCGGGATGACAAGCTTAAAATATGAAAGTCCGGGGTTTATCAGGATCCTAATTCAATTTGTACTACATTTTGTGTCAATGTTATATGTAGAAACATATATAAGATGTGTTCTAGAAACTAAAACATCTTAGTTGGCTCTGAAATATCCCAAGACATATTGAAATATCTCCAAAGTATGTCTTTGAAATATCTCCAAAGAATGGTTGCTTTGCTACGATGATCATTATGCACTTGCTCATTTCATATAGGAATTTAGCAATGTGATTATTTCTATATTTGTTCGTACCCTTTTCACGATCTTTTTGGTAGTTCACCCTAAGCTTGATCCATCTCATGATAAAGTTTATTAAATCGTAGGAATTTAAATAGTTGTAGAATTTGTTCTCGACATCGACGATGCCCGGCCCGCGTCCTCGTCGTCGACTCGGTGACGACAACCTTCTTGAGAGGCGCCATGTCCGGGTCTGTGCTCCGCCGGGCCGGCACTGGGAGGAGCTACCTTCCGGGGCGGGCATCTTGTTGAGGAACCAGGCTCCTGTCTTCGGCCCGGAGCTTCTTGAGTGCGGTCGCGTGGGCCAGTTTCGGTGCAGAGGCAGCCGGCCCCTAAGGAGGAGGTACGCCGACATGTCAGCGAGGAGGACGAGCACGTCCGTCGCTACATGGAGGCGTTGGACGTCAAGTTCTCCAATACCTGGCAGGTTCTTCAGGGATCTCACCCGAGTTATGATTATGTGATGGTTCCTTCGCTTCGGGTGTCCACCGCTCACGCCTCAGTACTGTGGCAGCTCTTTGGATGATCGGTTTGATAATATTAATCAAGAGATGTATTAGTGATAATATTTGATAGATGTATTAGTGATAATATTTGAGAGATGTATTCAATATTATATTCGATAATATTAGTTTGATGATGCATTAATTAAGTGGATTATTTGATGTATTAGTGATATTATATATATGATGATCTTGCTAGCTAAAGTGAATAATAAATTGTTTTATCTTTCTTCTCGATTAGTTAAGCTATGGACGGTAGAGACAGAGACCATGGTCAGTATGTCTTGTACGACATAATATGCTTGAGAAACCAAGAGAATGAAGAACTAGATGATGGATCACAGTATCTCAACCCATCCGGTGAGGGAATTGAGGAAGAACAACCAAGAGACGAAGGGGAACGAGACAATGATGATGAATAACTTTTTCTTGAATCAACAAAGTTCGGCGAGGTATATATTAATTTGGCCTCTTGTGATCATTAGATGTATTAATTGATCTCTCTCTCTCCCTCTATATATATATTAACGAATCTCATCTTTTAGCCATCTGGATCGAGCAAATCATATACCAGCAGGGCAGTACGAGGCCCGGCCAAAAAGTTGGCTGAGGGCACAAAGTACAACATCAACGACATAACATAAGGTGGCGAACCAATTGGTCCCAAACCTAATGTGGACAAATTTATCCGTCAATGCGGAGTTATTGTCACGGACCCAATCCCGATCTCCATTCAAGACTGGCATAGGCCAAAGCAAGATCGAGAAGTTAGTTTTATGGACAAAAGAGCAAAAAATCTGCTTTCGGATACGCTCATGACACGCTTCACCCTACCAGAGCATTTGTCAGATGCACAGTGGGAGAAAGTCAAGAAGTATGCTCCTAAGAAGATGGACACACAATTCTGCAACTGGAAGAAAAGGTTATGGTTCGACTTCGGCAAACAAGACAAGACTCCAGAATTCACTAGACAATATGAGAAGAAAACATCACTCGGACTTATTTGTTTAGTTCAAGCAATCAGAAATGACTAAGGAGCGGGCAAGGATAAACAAGAAAAATGCTCAGAAAAAAGAGCATCACCATTCTCTCAGGCCAGGTGGCTACAAGAGTGGCATACCTAAGTGGGATGAATATGAGCAAAAGATGATTGATGCAGGGGTCACTCCGCAAGCAATTACTTGGCCCGAAAGGTGCAGGAATTGGTTTTATGGGCATGGGGGAAAGTTGGACCCAAACACAAGGGTGATTGTGGAGCATGCAAGTCTTAAAATTGCCTCTAACGCTATACTTGCTTCAATAGAACATAATCGAATGGGGGTGTTCCAGTCCGAGGGAGAGTACGACGAGCTTACACGCGCCCTCAAGAATCCTTAACACCCGGGACGAACACGAGGCAAAGGCATTGTTCCATGGGTTGAGGGGTTTAAGGACTGGAACGACTCTTTAAAAAACCGTTCGAGAAAGAAAAATTTGAAGGCGGCCAAGAAGAAACAGGATGATGACCGGCTTGAGGAGTTGTAACACAAATACTTGAGGCAGCAGGAGAAGATCGACACACAGCCAACAAAGGGCATCTCAGCGGCTCGAGCAATCAGATCCAGCGTTGGCTAGCATTGTCCCAACGATGCCAAAAAGCAGTGTGGGTTCCACGGGGGTCATTATCGATGATGCACTGCTGGTTTGTTACCCCGTGGATGACATCAAAAGTTGTGAGCTACACATGAAACTCAAGAACATATCCATGAAGGTAGCAGACGGCTATGCTATAACAAATACCCCTGATGCAACCTTCCGTTCCAATCCGATTCGAGCTGGATATGCTCGTGTCGGGGTGGATGAAGTGATGTCGGGATATGAGTCACTAGAGCTCGACATTCCTGGAGGTGAAGGGAAGCACACACTTCAAGAAGTCTTACGGGGTCTCCGCTTATGGAGAAAAGACTGCATCGTCTTTCCAAGGCCACCGACTCCTCCTCCAAGTCCGCCGCATCATCCAACTCCACCCCACCACCTTGACACAGAGTGCAGCGCTAGTCCACCATTGCATTAGCCGACTCCATCCCACCCCGACATGGAGCCCAGCGCGAGTCCGCCAATGCGTCAGCCGACTCTGCCCCGCCACCCTAAGACGGAGCCCATGGAGAGTACATAGTCATTTCATTTTTTGATGAGGAACCAAAGTCCAAACCGAACGAGACTACCCAGGAAGAAACCATCCCCTCATGCCAAAAATAAGTTGGCTTATGAGAAGAGAACGGAGGAAAGAGACGCCCAAGCGGCTAAGTAATTGAAGGCCCATTTTGGACCGAAACCGCCCCCGCCGCCAAATGAGATAGTACCTCTGGAAACCGCACAATGCGTTCTGTTCAATCTTGCTGAAACGCCTCCAAACAAAAGTCGATCATACTATGAACACTCTATTAGCAAGTCATATCATAAAGGGCTAACGAACGAGTCGATCCATAGTAAAAAAGCAGGAAAACTATCCCTGAGTTGGGAGAACAGTCGGTGCAATCGATCCCGCCGCTCAAGGTGGGTACTTAGGTCGTAATCAATCCCGCTGCTGCTGAAGAGATGGATAGAGAGGCTGGTGTCACTGTTGAACAACTCCTAGGCACGAGGAAATGCCCACTGCAGAAGGGGATAAACTAACATGGACATTTGCCCCTAGGCAACCTCTCGTCAGGCCTGAGCTTGTCGAGGAGCTACCAACGCAAATGTACAGATTGCATGCCTGGTACATGTGGGAAGCAAAATTCGGGCGAGAGAGCCTCATGGTGAAAGTCAAGCCACAGCATTACTTCAATGAAAAATATATGTTGATTGAAAATCCAGAATTTTGGCAGTTATTCAATCAAGACGCACTCTACAAATCTCTCGTCAGTTGCTATTGTTTGTATGTGATTTCTTTCTGTAATTAAGTCTCTATCTCTCATCAGCTCGTTCATTTGCCTTTAATTATCATCACTACACTATTTTGTGAGGTGTTATGCAGAATGAAGATGTTTGAAAAGAAAAGATATGGAGTCTTTGGCAATGGCTTCATTGACCCAAATATCATTTGTGATGAGACGTTAATAAGAAACAAAGATGAAACAGAGGAGAACTTGTTCCGGTTTTTGGAGATACTAAATACCCAACCAACAATATTATTTCCTTAGAACTTCAGGTGAGCATTAATGTCTTGTACTATAAATTTTGTTTTGCTTACTCGATGTTAAGTTTATGTATAGTACTTGATGAGTTAAGCATGCATGCCCGCTTATACAACGCAGTTTCCACTTTATCCTGCTAATCATTATGGTTGACAAGGGAAAAGTTCATGTACTCGACTCACTAAGAAAAGACCCTAAAGAGTACATGAACCTCAGGTTGATGCTCGATAGGTAATTTCAATCATTATCACACTATGTCGGCCTCTTTAGTTCATTTCCAGGTATCAAGTAATCACTGACTCCTTTGTTATTTTTCTTTGTCGGCCAGGGTTTGGACACGGTTCATCAAGAAGTTTCGCGGTGAATGGAAACCAAAGCTGGAATGGTCAATGTGTAAGGTAATTAAGTACTACTAGCTACGTTTGCGCATCTCTTAGTTCTAGTTTCAATACCATTATAATGCTTGATTATTATTTAAATAAATTATGTTCTCGTAAAGTTCTACATGTAGCAGGAACACGGGACTAATCTATGTGCATAGTGTGTATGTGAGAACATTCGCTTTATGACCGAATGGAGGAGCAAGGATGCTAGATCTCTTGGGGTACGTAAACACTATTCACAAAAAATTTATCATGGTCTAATATTTATACACACAACTAATATATTCATATTGGTCTCCTTTTTTAAAGATGCATGAGATGTGGGATAGGCTACTACCAAAGGAACGCGTGCACTTCAAGAGGAAATTTCAATATTTTTGCTTGAGCGGGTAATAGATCCCAAAGGAGAATACCACTTCACCAATTAATGCATGCATATAACTGATCTGCAAGTTGTAGGAGAAATTGTATATACCAAATTGTATATATGTGTGTATATATGCATGCTCCTATGAGAAATTATATGATATATATAATTGGTCCTACGAGAAATCCTATGATTTATGCATATATAATGTGTATGCTATGTAGTAGCGTAAGATATTTTGAAATGAAAAAGAATTAAATGGAAAATAAAAAATGAAAATAAATAATAAATAATAAACCCCAAAACCCCAAAACAAAAACCTCAAATCCCCAAATCTTTTAGTCTCGGTTGGTGTTATCAACCGGGACTAAAGGTCCTCGCCCCCGGCGCACGCTGCAAGCCATGTGGAAGGGAATTAGTCCCGAGTCGTAGCAAACCAGGACTAAAGGGGGGCTTTAGTCCCAAGTTATTCGTCCCAGTTGGTGAACTGGGACTAAAGGCCCTTACCAACCGGGACTATAGCCATGTTTTCTACTACTGCCTCGAGTGTGCACCGTTGTGGAAGTTCGTTATTTCGAGACACCATGTTATGATCGGGTGTGGTTGATACGTCCATTTGCATCATGCTTTCATGTCGATATTTATCGCTTTATGGACTGTTATATTACTTTGTGGTACCATACTTATGCCTTTTCTCTCTTATTTTGCAATGTTTATTTGAAGAGGGAGAATACCGGCAGCTGGAATTCTGGACTGGAAAAGGAGCAAGTTTGAGTCCTCTATTCTGCGCAAACTCCAAATGCCCTAAAAATCAACGTGGAATTGTTTGGGAATATATAAAAAATATTGGGCGAAGAAGTGCCAGAGGGGCGCTACCAGGGGTCCACAAGCCTCGTAGCCGCCCCCTGGTGGCGGCTATAGGGCTTTTGGGCACCCTGGTGGCCCATTGGCCCCCCTGTTTTGCTATATGAAGGGTTTCGTCCGGGAAAAATCAGGGTGGAGCTTTTTCTTGGATTCACCGCCGCCACGAGGTGGAACTTGAGCAGAACCAATCTAGAGCTCCGGCAGGACGATCCTGCCGGGGAAACTTCCCTCCCGGAGGGGAAATCGTCGCCATCGTCATCACCAACACTCCTCTCCTCGGAGGGGAGTCATCTCCATCAACATCTTCATCAGCACCATCTCCTCTCCAAACCCTAGTTCATCTCTTATAACCAATCTCCGTCTCGCGACTCCGATTGGTACTTGTAAGGTTGCTAGTAGTGTTGATTACTCTTTGTAGTTGATACTAGTTGGATTACTTGGTGGAAGAGTTTATGTTCAGATCCTTGATGCTACTCATTACACCTCTGATCATGATTATGATTATTCTTCGTGAGTAGTTACTTTTCTTCCTGAGGACATGCGATAAGTCATGCTGATAATAGTCATGTGAATTTGGTATTCGTTCGGTATTTTGATATGTTGTTTGTTGTCTTTTCCTCTAGTGGTGTTATGTGAACGTCGACTACATAACACTTCACCATATTTGGGCCTAGAGGAAGGCATTGGGGAGTAGTAAGCAGATGATGGGTTGCTAGAGTGACAGAAGCTTAAACCCCGGTCTATGTGTTGCTTCGTAAGGGGCTGATTTGGATCCACTAGTTTAATGTTATGGTTAGACGTTGTCTTAATTCTTCTTTCGTAGTTGCGGATGCTTGCAAGAGGGGTTAATCATAAGTGGGATGCTTGTCCAAGTAAGGGCAGTACCCAAGCGCCGGTCCACCCACATATAAAACTATCAAAGTAACGAACACGAATCATATGAACATGATGAAACTAGCATGACAGAAACTCCCGTGTGTCCTCGGGAGCGTTTTTTCCTCTTATAAGACTTTGTTCACGCTTGTCCCTTGCTACAATAGGGATTGGGACACTTTTCTGCAGCGTTGCTATTATTGTTCCTTGTTACTTTTCATCTCCTTCGTTTCACCTCACTACACCATCACTTGTTACCGCTACTTTCAGTGCTTGCAGTTATTACCTTGCTGAAAACCGTTTATCACAGCCTTCTGCTCCTCGTTGGGTTCGACACTCTTACTTATCGAAAGGACTATAATTGATCCCCTATACTTGTGGGTCATCAAGACTCTTTTCTCGCGCCGTTGCCGGGGAACAAGTGCCTTTGGTAAGTGGAATTTGGTAAGGAAACATTTATATACTATGCTGAAATTTATTGTCACTTTTCACTATGGAAACTGTCCCTTTGAGGAATTTGTTCGGGGTATCTTCACCATGAACGGAAGCACGAGGAGTTGCTCCTCAACCTGAGGTACCTACTGAAAATATCTTTTATGAAATTCCTTCGAGTATGCTTGAGAAACTGGTGGCTAATCCTTTTACACGAGATGGATCATCACATCCAGACTTGCATCTAATCTATGTAGATGAAGTTTGTGGTTTATTTAAGCTCGCAGGTTTGCCCGAGGATGAGGTAAAGAAGAAAGTCTTTCCTTTATCTTTGAAGGATAAGGCGTTGACATGGTATAGGTTATGTGATGATACTCGATCATGGGACTACAATCGGT